>NW_025964279.1:2847500-3045862 GCF_023055435.1 Haliotis rufescens
GCGGGCCCAAGGGACGCAACTCTGCACAGCGAATCGCGGCCCCGAAGACGGCTGGGGCCACCCGTGCCCCCGGATGGAGTCGATAATATGGTTGTGTGGATGATGTCGCTGGGTATTTTAGGGACTAGTAATTCTTTAGGTGTGGCGTGTGGTATGTGTGTTTGTGTGTGTGGGGGGAGGGGTGGGGGTGTTGGGGATGGAGAGGAGGTGATTGGTCTTAGGACTGTATCATGTGATGATGATGGTGGCGATGTAAGTGATGATGGAGTTTGTGGAGTATCATCCCTAAATATTGTTCAAATTTATAACCAAATTATTTAAAAAAACAATAGAACTGTCATTTTTTCATGCCCGAATATTTCTGTTAAGTTTTCGCGACCTCCCTTTCGCTGTATCACTTTACATGAACAAGCCCCCATCTTAACTTCACCCCCCCCCCCCAACACACACACACACACACACACACTCCCCCGCTGATGATGGTTGTGGCGATATAAGTGATGATGATTGTTGCGATATCAGTGATGACGATGGTGGCGATGTAGGTGATGACGATGGTGGCGATGTAGGTGATGACGATGGTGGCGATATTAGTTAGTAATGATGATGTAGGTGATATTAGTGATGACGTTGATGGCGATATTAGGGATCACGAAGGTGGCGATGTAGGTGATGACGATGCTGGCGATATAAGTGATGATGATGGTGGCGATATTAGTGAGATGATGGTGGCGATATTAGTGATGATGATGATGGCAATATTAGTGATGATGATGGTGGCGATATTAGTGAGATGATGGTGGCGATATTAGTGATGATGATGATGGCAATATTAGTGATGATGATGGTGGCGATATTAGTGAGATGATGGTGGCGATATTAGTGATGATGATGGTGGCAATATTAGTGATGATGATGGTGGCGATATAAGTGATGATGATGGTGGCAATACTAGTGATGATGATGGTGGCAATAGAAGTGATGACGTTGATGGTGATATTAGTGATGATGTTGGTGGCGGTATTAGTGATGACGTTGGTGGCGATGTTAGTGATGATGATGGTGATGATATTAGTGATGACGTTGGTTGTGATATTAGTGATGATGATGATGGCAATATTAGTGATGATGATGGTGGCGATATTAGTGAGATGATGGTGGCGATATTAGTGATGATGATGGTGGCAATATTAGTGATGATGATGGTGGCGATATAAGTGATGATGATGGTGGCAATACTAGTGATGATGATGGTGGCAATAGAAGTGATGACGTTGATGGTGATATTAGTGATGATGTTGGTGGCGGTATTAGTGATGACGTTGGTGGCGATGTTAGTGATGATGATGGTGATGATATTAGTGATGACGTTGGTTGTGATATTAGTGATGATGATGATGGCAATATTAGTGATGATGATGGTGGCGATATTAGTGAGATGATGGTGGCGATATTAGTGATGATGATGGTGGCAATATTAGTGATGATGATGGTGGCGATATAAGTGATGATGATGGTGGCAATACTAGTGATGATGATGGTGGCAATAGAAGTGATGACGTTGATGGTGATATTAGTGATGATGTTGGTGGCGGTATTAGTGATGACGTTGGTGGCGATGTTAGTGATGATGATGGTGATGATATTAGTGATGACGTTGGTTGTGATATTAGTGATGATGATGGTGGCGATATTAGTGATGACGTTGGTGGCGATGTTAGTGATGATGATGGTGGCGATATTAGTGATGATGATGGTGGCGATGTTAGTGATGATGATGGTGGCGATATTAGTGATGATGATGGTGGCGATGTAGGTGATGATGATGGTAGCGATATTAGTGATGATGTTGGTGGCGATGTTAGTGATGATGATGGTGGTGGTGATATTAGTGATGATGATGGTGGCGATATTAGTGATGATGTTGGTGGCGATGTTAGTGATGATGATGGTGGCGATATTAGTGATGATGTTGGTGGCGATGTTAGTGATGATGATGGTGGTGATATTAGTGATGACGTTGGTTGTGATATTAGTGATGATGATGGTGGCGATATTAGTGAAGACGATGGTGGCGATGTAGATGATGATGATGGTGGCGATATTAGTGATGATGATGGTGGCGATATTAGTGATGATGATGGTGGCGATATTAGTGATGATGATGGTGGCGATATTAGTGATGATGTTGGTGGCGATGTTAGTGATGATGATGGTGGTGATATTAGTGATGATGATGGTGGCGATATTAGTGATGATGTTGGTGGCGATGTTAGTGATGATGATGGTGGCGATATTAGTGATGATGTTGGTGGCGATGTTAGTGATGATGATGGTGGTGATATTAGTGATGACGTTGGTGGTGATATTAGTGATGATGATGGTGGCGATATGAGTGATGATGATGGTAGCGATATTAGTGATGATGATGATGATGGAAATATTAGTGATGATGATGGTGGTGATATTAGTGATGATGATGGTGGCGATATTAGTGATGATGATGGTGGCGATATTAGTGATGATGATGGTGGCGATATGAGTGATGACGATGGTGGCGATATTAGTGATGATGATGGTGGCGATATTAGTGATGATGATGGTGGCGATATGAGTGATGACGATGGTGGCGATATTAGTGATGATGATGATGGTGGCGATATTAGTGATGATGACGATGGTGGCGATATTAGTGATGATGATGGTGGCGATATGAGTGATGACGATGGTGGCGATATTAGTGATGATGATGGTGGCGATATAAGGGATGATGATGGTGGCGATATTAGTGATGATGATGGTGGCGATATAAGTGATGATGATGGTGGCGATATAAGGGATGATGATGGTGGCGATATTAGTGATGATGATGGTGGCGATATTAGTGATGATGCTGGTGGCGATGTAAGTGATGATGATGGGGGCGATGTAAGTGATGATGATGGTGGCGATATTAGTGATGATGATGGTGGCGATATTAGTGATGATGATGGAGTAAATGACTTTGATGATGGTGGCGATATTAGTGATGATGATGATGGTGGCGATATGAGTGATGTTGATGGAGTTTGGACTTCATGACAAAGTCTATCATTGAGCTTTTACAGGTGATTTATTGTTCTGTCCTCAATAAAAGTGTCGACTACGGGCGCTGCTGATGTTGCAGATGTCAGACAGATATGGTTGTCAACCCGGCAGCCTCATCGGGCAACATGTGTTCCACCAGCAGTATCGGGTCATTCCTGATCAGGTGCTTGCATACATGTCACAGCCGGTCTCCCACTCGCATTGGTTGTTGTCCCAGACTCACATCCATTGGTGTCATACAATCACATAAATTGTCACACAATTACATAAATTGTCACACAATTACATACATTGGTGTCACATAATCACATAAATTGTCACACAATCACATACATCGGTGTAATACGATCACATATATTGTCACACAATCATATACATCGGTGTCATACAATCACATAAATTGTCACACAATTACATACATTGGTGTCACACAATCACATATATTGTCACACAATTATATACATCGGTGTCATACAATCACATAAATTGTCACACAATTACATAAATTGTCACACAATTACATAAATTGGTGTCATACAATCACATAAATTGTCAAACAATCATATACATTGGTGTCACACAATCACATACATTGTCACACAATCATATACATCGGTGTAATACAATCACATACATTGTCACACAATCTTATACATCGGTGTAATACAAACGCAAAAATTGTCACACAATCACATACATTGGTGTCACACAATCACATAAATTGTTGAACAATCACATAAATTGTCACACCATCACATAAATTGTCAAACAATCAGGTACATCGTTGTCACACAATCACATAATCCAGACATGGGTGAAAGGGTCACACGAGACTTTAACGTTATTGCCACGCGGTCAAAACAGGTCCTTAGTGGCCACGACATCTTGGGGTCGACCCATTTCAACAAATAGGTCGTGTATATATATATGGGATTCTGGTTTGTTCAGATGTGTTGGTGGGGGGGACAGATCCCCACTCGTCACTCGTCCCTGTGTCCCCACCAGGATTCCCCGTAAGAATGGGCCAGCAGTACCCACGCCTTGGAAATCTGCGCCATGAAGGTCATGGATGAGGATGACTTATCAACACGTATTAATTATTCCATTGGATGCCAGGACAATGTCACGTGTGATGTGTGACACTTTTAGTACAGAAATATATGATCGTGGGTTCGAATCCCAGTTTGCACTGATAATGTTTCCATGTTTGTCAGCACCATTCCTGCGACAAAGTGGACACGATAACAACCTCTTTATAATACTGTTATAGCAGCAAGTTCTTTAATATACGAGGCGGGTAGCCTTGTGGTTAAAGCGTTCGCTATTCACGCCGAAAACCCGGGCTCGATTCCCGACATGGGTACAATGTGTGAAGCCCATTTCTGGTGTCCCCCGCCGTGATATTGCTGGAATATTGCTAAAAGCGGCGTAAAACCATACTCACTCACTCACTCCACATCAAGCTGACACGCCGTGATATAACTGAAGTAAAGCGGGGTGAAAGGCAGCTCACTCACTCATTCAGACAAAATACTGAACACAAATATCCTTGATCACGTCACCCTCAAAATATCATAAAAATATTTGCATTAATATGAACCTAGGCCGAAGAACATGAGTTGAAACACGATGAGTTTTCAATGTCAGCTGTGTCTGACATATTTCGTTGCATTAGTTTTTGCAGCTAATATAATACATAACATGGTCCGCAGCACCTGGCGTGTATTTCATTGGTTCCGTATTATCTTAGGTTATATATGACTGACTCCATGGTCTTATGGATAGACCATCTAGCCGCAGAGCGGAAGGTCGGTGGTTCGATCCCGTCGCTCCATACCAAGATACGTTATACTGAGTGAGTAGTGAGTGAGTATGGTTTTATGCCGCTTTTAGCAATATTCCAGCAATATCACCAGAAATGGGCTTCACACACCGTACCCATGTCGGGATTCGAACCCGGGTTTTCGGCGTGACGAGCGAACGCTTTAACCACTAGGCTACCCGACCGCCCCAGATCCGTTTTAGAATGGCGCTCACAAAATGGTGATGATGCTGATACATGGACTGGTTGGCTCGGTGCCTGTGTTATGCGTCTGAAAACCGCCTCCGTGGTCTAGTGGTAGAGCGTCCGCCCGGAGAGCGGAAGGTCCGGGGTTCGATCCCCGACCGCGTCATATCAAAAGACGTTAAAAGATGGTCTGAGTTAAACTGCGGCAAGGTATCGCAGTGGGCTAGCTCTATACAACTATAACAAAGAGACACGCTCACACGCGCGCGCGCGCGCACGCACGCACGCACGCACACACACACACATATACACACAACGTTAAAATTCATTCACCCCTCTCTCTTCAGTCTGGTTAACAGGCACACCTTTACCCAAAGCGCAAACTTTATCCTGAGGCCTTTGGGTACATTTCGTCATATAAACATGTTTTATAAATTTAATTGGGGGGTAAATACCCCAACTCGACAGGTGGAGCACATTTCGTACCCCTGTGGGGTATATTTACAATACCCCCTGCCCCTGTGACAAAGCAGTGCATGTGATCACCGGGCTTAAAACATGTAGCGATCACCCAGCTGCTACACGGCCAGCGATCTAACGCGACATTCACAAGGTTATCTGGAAAGAGAAAACCATCCTCTCCCGTCTGTAGCAGCCGTTAGTAATATCACCATGGCAATAGTATTGTTTTATCGTAATAAAGATAAATGGACCAGCTAATAGATGGCACGTACCCGATTTCAACCTGTCCTCGGTTATCACTTACATTGAAATGTGGGTCAGAACAACGGATTTTCATGAAATAAATAAATACATTTAAATAAATAAAAAAAATATTATTGTCATGCGAGTCATGCGGGGCAAGCAGTTCAATGCATGCTTTTAATCAAGGTGCTCACGTGATTTGATGCACTTCGCGATGTAAGACTCGTTTTTATCACAATATAGATCTTGATTATCAATCAGATCGTCTTGACTGGGCGCCACCGTTTTGTTTGAAGCAAATGCAAGTGATACGAGAGGTTGAATCTGATTGGTCAATAAGAG
Source organism: Haliotis rufescens (assembly GCF_023055435.1). Lineage (NCBI taxonomy): Eukaryota > Metazoa > Mollusca > Gastropoda > Lepetellida > Haliotidae > Haliotis > Haliotis rufescens. The sequence continues at coordinate 2,853,643 of NW_025964279.1, forward strand.
AGGCATAGAAAGGACATAACTCGTAATAGCCACTGGTGGCGCTACGATCGAGCCCAGGAATTCCAGCCTAGTTCGGCAAGGGTGGAAAGCGGACTTTTAAAGTCAGTTAACTCTCTTGCCTCGGGAAGATGGCAGTAGCCCTGAAGCGTTATCTATATATAATAAAAACGTTGTTATCCATAACATTCCCTGTGATGTTATCATGGTGTAGCTCACTTGGTCGAAGAAAGCGTACTCTCGTCCCTCCGTTGTCTGTTTAGGTTTTCAACATCGTTGACACCACTGGATTGTCATTTGGTGGCACACTAGACACAAGTACCTAGACGTATACAGTAAACTACGGTTATAACGAACTCAAAGGGACTACTCATTTTAGTTCGTTATAACTCTAATTCGTTATAAGCATATATACATTAAAACTACATCAAATTGTCGGGACTAAAAAGTTAGTTCGTTATATCCGTTAGTTCGTTATAAGCGTGTTCGTTATAACCGTAGTTTATTGTATATTGTATCCACTTGTATGACGACAACGTTAAAACTCGTATGACCGTTTCACCCATGTTTGGATTTATCCCAACAGCATTTGCATAAGACTGTGTACCGTATTTCCTCTATAGCACGCCCTGCCCTCTATTAGTGTCGAACAAGCCGTTGACCAGGCGTCTCTTCTGACTTGTAAGGGCACAGTGGCAATTCATTACCTAACGGAATCCCAAAGTCTAAACCACGTACCCATTTTCCAAAGACAGTGAAAGGGAGCGATCATTCCATGCCATAAATGAATATGACAGATATAATAAATTTCATAAAAAAGATGGACCCGGCCTCTATTATAGATCCTTCTATTTTTTTAACATAGCTTATGACCCGGCGTCAAGAGACCGGCATGTATTGTAAAACGGGCGTCTAATACAGAAAATACGGTATGCAAGCACCAACTACCGACATACAACCCTGCGTGGACCTCAAGCATTCTGGCAATTATCCCAGGCATCTATAACCTTTGTCTATATATTTGCAAGTTCTGGGGATCCTAGACATTAAGGTGGGGTCCCTGGTCCCACACCAACGGAAAGTGAACTTATTATACTAAATGTATTCCGCGTTAGCATATGGGTCCCCATGCCAGCATCCCATGTTTGTCGTAAAAGGCGACTAACGGGATCGAGTGGTAAGGCTCGCTGACTTGGTTGATGCATGCCATCGCATCCCAGGGGCGTGGATAAATGCTTATGACGTCAAACACTAGTTTTTCTGGTGCAAATTCGATTTTTTTTGCATATCGCCGTCATAAAATATTGTTGAATGGGGCTTGACAACAAACAAACAAAAACAGATGACCGTGACCTTGGCAGGGAGACGTGGGGGAGGTCAGGGCTTACACCACTCTTAAAGTTATTTCACCAACGTAAGTTAGTAGTGAACACTTGCGCCACATCGATAGTTGCATGGTGAGTTAGTGTTTGAGTGATTGAGAGTGAGTGGGTGTGTGTGAATGCAAGTAAGTGAGTGAGTGTAAGTGAGAGTGAGTGAGTGGATTTGTGAGTGAGTGAGTGTGTGATCGAGTCTGAGTGTGAGTGAGAGTTTCTAGTTTAAGGACAAAAAACTTATTTCTACATTGCCGTGAACACCGACGAGATTGCTAAATAATTAATTATTCCATCGTGCATGCTTGTCGTAAAGATGTGAAGATTGAAATGATGGCAAATAACACTGACCTTTCTTCCGCCATTGAAACATAACAAACCCAAACAACCTGACATGAATTTTATAGCATATAGTTTTCCAATACTGTAAAGGCCACAATGAAAAAGCTATATGGAAAAGCGCACCACATCAAATGTGCTCGTCAAAACGAATGAATGCAACAAATATCAATATTGCTGCAAAAATATTAGACCGACCTATTTCTTGTGGCAGCTGTTTCCATTTCCAACGGCGGTATTTGATATGTGATCGCAGGGCTCGATTCAGCTTCATATAACATACACCAGTGAAACCTGTTTTAAAAAAAATACAACCAACCATACAACCAAATAGTTACGTGTAGACAAAGTGCATGTAAGAAAAACATTGTTCTCTCGGACTAACCCTTACCTGTCCACACAATATCGATCTTTGAACACACTCAGTACCTCTGAGGGGCGGTCGGGTAGCCTAGTGGTGGTTAAAGCGTTCGCTCGTCACGCCGAAGACCCGGGTTCGATTCCCGACATGGGTACGATGTGTGAAGCCCATCTCTGGTGTCCCCCGCCGTGATATTGCTGGAATATTGCTAAAAGCGGCGTAAAACCATACTCACTCACCCACACTGCGTGGGAAGACAAAACGTCAACACTCACTCAGTACCTCTGAAGTTTATTTACCATACGACGTCACAAGTCCTTGTTTTATGTGTAATTTGTCATGCGTTCTTGGGCTTGACGTCATCAAACTGTGGGTACTTCAGGATTATGTGCACATGTTCCTATTACGTACTACAGCAATGCATCATCAATTTATGTGACACTGGCAGCAGACCGACCTCCGTTTCAAATTAATAAATTTATGAGACCAGGGTGCAACCTGGTTGTGTTTTGTGCAACTTGGTTTTCGTGTCAACATGCACCTGGTGCAAGCTGAATCTAGTTCCTTAAATCGAGCCCTGGATCGCCATTTGCTTCTGTTTCGCTGCAACTCAATCACACTCAAAACGAAGCCAGCCGAATCCAAATATGGTGAGGATTGTGCTTAACAGCTAAACGTGTTTAGGGTCTAAATGTTGGAAAGACACGTAGTTCTGATTTGCACATAATTTGAATCTAATTTGAACATACATACATACATACATACATACATACATACATACATACATACATACGCACGCACGCACGCACGCACGCACGCACGCACGCACGCACGCACGCATACTTACTTACTCTTACACACTCTTACTTACATACATTCATACAGGGAACAGATATGGGACAAACCCACTGTCAGGGCAAAGCGGGATTTGATCCCTCAATCAGTTTCCTGGCACGCTTAAGGGGCGCAACTCGCTCTGGGACACTTGGTCCTGGAGGTGAGATAGCGTACTCTTGAACATCTTACATTATACGGGATTTTAAATCTCCTTTTCATAATAAATACCTTGACCCACTTTCCACCAAAGCTTCGTACCGGAAGTGATGTCACCACCTCTATTTCTCCTATATCTCTAACGTTCCACAGAATTTCTTTCGCTCATGAGAGAAGCATGACTGGACGTCTATGTTTAATGTCCTGCCAAGCAAATCAGGCCCAAACAGAAGTGGCGAATGGGTCATGATATTTATCAACATAGAAAGGCGGGATAATTCCCCAGATAATCGAGGATGAGAGATGAAGGGTTAGATTGACACTCAGTGACCCCAGGTGTACAATTTGGAACAGTTTGACAGTCGCTTAAAGGGGAACTGTGGTCTGTCGTCTTCCGCCTAGTTACAGTCTAGGTCTAGACAGTGTAATTTGTGCCCTGTGTGAACCGTAGACATTGGCTCTGGGTAATTGAGGTAATAATTACACTGGACGTATAAACACCATAACATTTCAGTTAGCAGACAACCTAATGAAAGTGATGATTGACGAACTGGAATCGAATTTGCCAGGACTGACAATTTGTTGAGCCTGGTTGCCATTAATAACAGCACTGCGTAAAAGCCTACAGGCAATGCCTTCATTTTAACCATCCAAATTGGTCGTCCGCAATAAATCTTTGAAATATGATAAGATTCTAAATTAGAAATGGGTTCGTTTAATGAAATACAAAGTCCATATGCTCTTTCCTCTACACTCCGCGAGGATTCCGACCAGATCCATATACATATACAGTAAACTACGGTTATAACGAACACGCTTATAACGAACTGACGGATATAACGAACTTACTTTTTGGGTCCCGACTATTTGCTTTAGTTATGCTGTATATCTGCTTATAACGAACTACGGTTATAACGAACTAAAATTAGTAGTCCCTTTGAGTTCGTTATAACCGTACTTTACTGTACACTGTAAACAATGTGTTTAGAATGTAAACAAAGACAAGATAATTATGTTTCGATCTAAACATGATTACGAATGTGTTAAATCCTAAGCTGAATACACATTTGATGTGTTCTACCTAAACGCACTTTGGTCTAAACAAATGAAATGAGCCATCGTGTAACAGCCTAAACACCATCTAAACACAACATCCCCATTATCTAAACATGTTCAGAATTTAAACATGTTCAAACATGTTTAGACGTTCAACTTGCCGGTATAAGCTTTTACAGACCACTTAGTGCCACGCGTGCTGAAGTGGAGTCGTTCACGTCCTAGAATCACGGGTTGTCGCGCTGAACGTCGTGTGTTCCATGTTAGTCCACTCCTCAACCCCTTTGTCGTGTTGGTGTTGTGATGCTGCAATAACCCCCCCCCCCCCACACACACACACACACATATACATATGACGCATACACAGACACCACACACACATATGACACATACACACACATGCGCTCAACACACCTCCAATGCATATATGAACATCTAACAACCTACTTTCCACAATCCAACCACCAACAACGCCTCACCACCATTCAAATAATCCAACCACAGCCCCGTTTATTCATATTGTACCATCGTTTCACATCTCATTTGAATATGTGGTTACTTCTGACCCGTCGTACTCTTCACGTCCAATAAGGAGGCCCCTACGGTAGATCAAGGATCGCATTATTCGCAAGCAGGAGACACTGAGACTAGCTTCCCCCTCCCCTGGCTTGACCTGACAGCCGCAGCACCCTCTAGGCACTGATTGTTGTCTGTCTTGGCGGGTCTCACGTGACCTTCGGGACATTCACACGTATTGTCACTTCTGATTTGAAGCGCAAAATTACATTTGAACTTGAAATGATTTTTTGTCCTTCAATAATTTGTCTTCAAGTTCATTTCACTCAACACCCCTTCACACACGTTGTCAACCAAACTTGCCTTTGCACTCGAAGTCCCCAGTGTAACGAACGCTGGTTTAACGTCGCGTCCAAGATTATTGAACAATATATAGCGACGTGTGTTTGTATGTGTGTGTGCGTGTGTTTTGTGTGCATGTGTTTTGTGTGTGTGTGTGCACGGGTGACACAATTGCTATTTTCCCGAATGGACCGACTATTTAATGTGTGTGTGTGTGTGTATGTGTGTGTGCGTGCGTGCGTGCGTGCGTGTGTGTGTGTGTCTGCTTGTATTGTTTTATCCCCTTAATGCCCTTTTATCCTCGACCAGGCAGAGTAACAACAAGTACCATCTAGTAACGTAATGTAATGTCTTGCTCACACACATAATGACACGATGTCTTGCTCACACACATAGGGGCGGTCAGGTTGCCTGGTGGTTAAAGCGTTCGCTCGTCACGCCGAAGACCCGGGTTCGATTCCCGACATGGGTACAACGTGTGAAGCCCATTACTGGTGTCCCCCGCCGTGATTTTGCTGGAATATTGCTAAAAGCGGCGTAAAACCTCACTCACTCACTCACTAGTTCCCTTTTATCGCCTTACCAGGCAGGGTAACAACAAGTACCATCTAGTAACGTCTTTTGCTATGACGCGGCCGGGAACCGAACCCCGGACCGTCCACTCTCCGGGCGGACGCTCTACCACCAGATACGAAGGCGGTCTTTTAGAGAATAGGCTGAACAAGTGTGACCATATGCAGCACACTTCTTTCACGTGCAAAACCTGCACTGGTTATGATTGACATGCAAAAGGTCCGACAGGTGTTGAAATCCTGTCCAAAAAGCGCATGTAGCCTGAACGCGAAAAGTCATAAAACATGTGTCAAGATATTTTTTTTCAACCAACTTTTCACCTAAAATTGACTTAGTGATGGCAGTAGGTTTTTTTCTGTCACGATTGCCATGACTTCATACTCTACCAGATACAGATGTCTGAATTGGTTTGGACGGTGTCCAAGTTTTCATGCGGATTAGTGTCGCGATGACATGTATGCTTTTTGTTTGAAGAAAGAGAGGTTTCACAGAGGTCTTGTTTTTATTGAACATGGTTTTCAACATTCCATTTATTCTTTGAATAACAAACAGTGCGTGGTTTCAAATTTCCCACAGCTGTCTGGTTAGACTGGAGGCAGTCTCTGTTTCATTATACATTTAAACAAATAAGAAACAAATCCGAGATGAATATTTTCCTCTTCCCTCGTGTTCTGAATGCATAATACGTGTGTATGGTTTAATTTTATTTCCATTAGGTAAACTATTTAGCTAAATTATGCATTACTATATAAATGGAGCCTTCTTCAGTCTTCTGCGTGGGAAGGGCGGTCGGTAACCTTGTGGTTAAAGCGTTCTCTCGTCACGCTGAAGACCCGGGTTCGATTCCCTACATGGGTACTATGTGTGAAGCCCATTTCTGGTGTTCCCCTGCCGTGATATTGCTGGATTATTGATAAAAGCGGCGTTAAACCATACTCACTCACCCACGCTGCGTGGGAAGACAAAACGTCAACAGAGCGTCCAGAGATTAGGCCTTTGCTCCGTCCACGGAGCTTGTAAAAACGGTTGATATTTCAAGGATGTAATGGCTAGTGTATTGGTTAACTGCCTCGTGTTACATTGTTCTAGCCACGTGCCCTCATTTTGGTATTGAACAGGGGTCTTCTGCGTGTCGGGCATTGCATCTGAGGCAACCGGTTGAAACCAAGACTTCAGTGATGACAGGTCCATCTGCTGTATCCAGTCTGATGGTCTTGAGCCCGTCGGCGCCCTTGGGTGACATGAACGTCAACGGTCGGCATCACTTTTCGTTTTCACCCATATCAACCTACCACGATGTAGTGTTACGGAAATGAATTTGAACTCATTCACTCTGTTAGCTCTAATTAAATATCCTGTCTGTACAATATGATTAATGACTTGAACAGATGAATATCAATTTTCGGCAGCCAGGTCGCCCTGCTTGTGAACCTCAGGGGTTGTCAGATATCGCACTGCAGATGAACCTAACTGTTTGTCAGCCGTCGCTCTAGGGATGAAGCGCCATGTTTGGCATCAATTTTCCTGACGTTTGAACCTCAATATTTTGCAGCCATTATCCTGCGGATGAACCTCAATGTTTATTAGCCTATCGCGAACCTAAATGTCCTTGTTTGGCTGTCGTTGCTCTGCAGGCTAACCTTGATGTTTGGCAGCCATCACGTTGCATAGGAACCTATGTTTGTCAGCCATCACGTTACATAGGAACCTATGTTTGTCAGCCATCACGTTACATAGGAACCTATGTTTGTCAGCCATCACGTTACATAGGAACCTATGTTTGTCAGCCACCACCCTGCACATGAACCTATGTTTGTCAGCCACCACCCTGCACATGAACCTATGTTTGTCAGCCATCACGTTGCAGATGAACATATGTTTGTCAGCCATCAAGTTGCAGATGAACCTATGTTTGTCAGCCATCACGTAACATAGGAACCTATGTTTGTCAGCCACCACCCTGCACATGAACCTATGTTTGTCAGCCATCACGTTACATAGGAACCTATGTTTGTCAGCCATCACGTTACATAGGAACCTATGTTTGTCAGCCATCACGTTACATAGGAACCTATGTTTGTCAGCCATCACGTTTCATAGGAACCTATGTTTGTCAGCCATCACGTTACATAGGAACCTATGTTTGTCAGCCATCACGTTACATAGGAACCTATGTTTGTCAGCCATCACGTTACATAGGAACCTATGTTTGGCAGCCACCACCCTGCACATGAACCTATGTTTGGCAGCCACCACCCTGCACATAAAACTATGTTTGGCAGCCACCACCCTGCACATGAACCTATGTTTGGCAGCCACCACCCTGCACATGAACCTATGTTTGGCAGCCACCACCCTGCACATGAAACTATGTTTGGCAGCCACCACCCTGCACATGAAACTATGTTTGGCAGCCACCACCCTGCACATGAAACTATGTTTGGCAGCCACCACCCTGCACCTGAAACTATGTTTGGCAGCCATCACCCTGCACCTGAAACTATGTTTGGCAGCCACCACCCTGCACATGAAACTATGTTTGGCAGCCACCACCCTGCACATGAAACTATGTTTGGCAGCCACCACCCTGCACCTGAAACTATGTTTGGCAGCCATCACCCTGCACCTGAAACTATGTTTGGCAGCCACCACCCTGCACATGAAACTATGTTTGGCAGCCACCACCCTGCACATGAAACTATGTTTGGCAGCCACCACACTGCACATGAAACTATGTCTGGCAGCCACCACCCTGCACATGAAACTATGTTTGGCAGCCACCACCCTGCACATGAAACTATGTTTGGCAGCCACCACCCTGCACATGAAACTATGTCTGGCAGCCACCACCCTGCACATGAAACTATGTTTGGCAGCCACCACCCTGCACATGAAACTATGTTTGGCAGCCACCACCCTGCACATGAAACTATGTCTGGCAGCCACCACCCTGCACATGAAACTATGTCTGGCAGCCACCACCCTGCACATGAAACTATGTCTGGCAGCCACGCCGACAACTCAGCCTGCAGCGCTAAGCCTCCTGGGAAATCAGCCTGCCTGCTTTGCGCTTCTTGCAGCCTGACAATATTGTAAGTTTCACGTAGCTATTTTCAATCAATGTAAAGTTTTTCGATTCAAGCTCCATGCATTGTTCGTAAGCTCCTTTTCCTTCGTTGGAGTAAATGCCATCGAAAAGGCTTGATTGGTGATGTTGTAAATATTGTCACCAGGACTCCTTAGGAGCTAATTGCCAGCATGAATACAGTCTCGGTTAAGTAAACACAGCTTAATGAGGCCATTGATTACCGTCAAGGTAAGCTTCAAGTTACGCGTATTTACAGAACAATTGCACCGGCAGAATTTCTGCAAGCGAAAGACTGTTTTTTAAGGGGGCACGGGTGGCCCAGTCATCTAAGGCGCCGCGATTCGCTGTACAGAATTGCGTCCCTTGGGCACGCCAGAAACCTATGATTGTGGGTTCGAATCCCGGTTCGCCCCGATTATGTTCCTAGGTTTGTCAGCATCATACCTGTGCTCGTGGGTTACACCGAAGTGGTAAACGTCTGAGACCTGCATCACTTCGGTCTTTCCTCCCACATTAAGCTGACACGCCGTGATATAACTGGAATAGTGTTAAAAACGGCGTCAAACCCAACTCACTCACTCACTGTGTTTTACAACGTTTCAACAAGAGCATATCATGTCCTTGTTGCTGTGACGTATGTCAGATGTGGGTGAAAATTGGAACATTCAATCAGTTAGGGCAAAGATTTCATACGAAGCTGAAGAAATGTAAAGCGCGCGGATGTTAAACGTTGCTTGGGAAGCGTTTGGTTACACCAAACGCGTAAGCTTATTATGATGTAATATCAAAGCCCTTATGCTTTTGTGTTTGTTGATAACGCCACACTCCGCCACTTTCCAGGTATGTGATGGCGGTGTGTAAATCATCCAGTTTGTATTATTGACATTCAGGCGTGTAGCGTTATTTGACATGTTATGTAGGGGAAGTTGAGTTGAGTTGAGTTGAGTTGAAAATAGTTGAGTTGTAAGTTGAGATGTGGTGAAGTGTGGTGAGGTGTAGGGAGGTATTTTTTTTGAGTTGAGGTGGAATGCGGTTTTACGTCGCGTACAATATTATTGCACTTTCAGAGCATGCATGGATGCATGTGTGTGTGTGTGTATGTGTGTGTGTGTGTGTGTGTGTGTGTGTGTGTGTGTGTGTGTGTGTGTGTGTGTGTGTGTGTGTGTGTGTGTGTGTGTGTGTGTGTGTGTGTGTGTGTGTGTGTGTGTTTATACTAGTATCAACTAATGTCGGATCTTTAGTGCTAGCCCACCTACATACCCAATTCGGACACAGTTTACTGACTCCGAGCCGACAAGTCCTTGTTTTGGCCCCTTAATGCCGAGCGCCAGGAAGGGTAACAACAAGTACCATCTCTAAACGTCTCATTGAATGACGCGTCCGGAGATCAAACGCTCGGTACACAAACAACTGCAATGAAAGAAACATCCGGTTACATACGTACGACCGCTCAAGTACAATGGCGCCATCTAGATATCCGGTTTAACAGGAAGTTCACCGTCTGTGTTGAATCTGGGTCCGTCAATGACGTCTCTTTGCTGCCTGTAATGTTTATGTTTCTAGGTGGTTTGTCAGCACCATACCCGTGCTCGTGGGTTTCATCGAAGTGGTAAACGTCCGAGACCTGCATCACTTCGGGCTTACCTCCCACATGAAGCTGACACGCCGTGATATAACTGTAATACTGTTAAAAGCGGCGTTAAACCCAACTCACTCACTCACTCACTCCTTGCAATGCTTATCAAACAATTCAATTGAATCACGAGGTTTCTGGCAGAACGAGGCCTCGCAGTGAGTGAATGATGTTTTAAGGCCCAGGGATCATCATGAGCTGTATCACGAGGGCCTCTGCATCCTTCAGTGGGGACAAAGTGGTTGATAGGATTGGCATCGATTACTTTGATCAGCGTCGTCACACTTTGTAAGCAACCGATACTTATACAGTCGACAAGCATCCATCCGAGAAGAAAAGACTTACGGAGAAGAGTATTTTATCGGGTATTTGATTTTTATATGTGTTATTTCGTGGGGAGCAATACGGTGATGGCCGGCTGTTCAATTTAGTATTATGGCGGGGCACGTCACACCGAAGGCCCATGTTTGAGTTCACACATGATTCACTCACGCACGATCGCACTCACTCACTCACTCTTACACCAACCCACTTTCCTACTCATTCACTCACTCACTAACTCATACACTCACTCATCCACCCACCCACCCGCTGACTGACTGACTGACTGACTGACTGGCTCACTCACTCACTCACTCACTCACTCACTGGCTCACTCACTCACTTACTCGACCACCCCATCGCTGACTGACTGACTGAACAGCTGACTCACTCACTCACTCACTCACTTACTCGACCACCCCATCGCTGACTGACTGACTGAACAGCTGACTCACTCACTCACTCACTCACTTACTCGACCACCCCATCGCTGACTGAACAGCTGACTCACTCACTCACTCACTCACTTACTCGACCACCCCATCGCTGACTGACTGACTGACTGATCCAACCACCCGCTGACTGACTGACTGACTGACTGGCTCACTCACTCACTTACTCGACCACCCCATCGCTGACTGACTGAACAGCTGACTCACTCACTCACTCATTCACTTACTCGACCACCCCATCGCTGACTGACTGACTGAACAGCTGACTCACTCACTCACTCACTCACTTACTCGACCACCCCATCGCTGACTGACTGACTGACTGACTGACTGACTGACTGATCCAACCACCCGCTGACTGACTGACTGGCTCACTCACTCACTCACTCACTTACTCGACCACCCCATCGCTGACTGACTGACTGAAAAGCTGACTCACTCACTCACTCACTCACTGGCTCACTCACTCACTCACTCACTCATCCACCCACCCGCTCACTGACAGACTGACTGACTGACTGACTGACTGACTGACTGACTGACTGACTGACTGACTGACTGACTGACTGACTCACTCACTCACTCACTCACTCACTCACTCACTCACTCACTCACTCACCCACCCGCTGACTGACTGACTGACTCACTCACAGCAATAATTCGGCTCTGGGGCGACAACACATTCACCAACGATTGAACAAATCCCTCAAAGGAATCAACTCCGGCACTTAAAAACAAAAGAGAAAATGCATGTCACATGGAAAGTAATTCTCAGTCCCATTCAGTACAACCTGGCCATCAGCTAACACCGCGAGTGTAAATACGTAGAGACCCACTGAGTCATCCCCATCAGATAGACATGTAACACAGTTTCATCATCCCGCATTCGTCCACTAGTCACATCTCATTTCCACAACCATCCCTTGTTTATCTGCAGAGGTAAATTATTTATCAATTCCACTTCAAATGTGTCGACGAGCCGAGCTGTGTGTGTGAGCCGAACCTCGCTGTCACAGCCACAAACGAACCCATTTGTTTCTATTTCCAATTTAACAGCGCTAGATAGAAAAAATGTGATCTTAGATGTCTTGCTATGCAGTTTATACAGATGCTTGAAAACATGTAACTTTCTTCACAAAGAGTGAGTGAGATAGGTTTAACGCCGCCTTTTACAGTATTCCAGTTATATCACGGCGTGTTGGCATATGTGGGAGGAAAGCCCGAAGTGATGCAGGTCTCAGACGTTTACCACTTCGGTGAAACCCACGAGCACGGGTATGGTGCTGACAAAACTAGAGGGGGGGGGGGGGGGGGGGGGACGACGCTGACAACAGGATACGGACTCCGTAGTGAAGTGTCTGCGAGTCTCATGACGTTGACATCGCTTGTCAACATCATGTACGATGCTATCCAATGTTATGCCCTTCATGTGGAGTTTTCACACCTCCTCACTCACTGGCACTTGGACTTTCAATGCAAACCCTTATCATAACTGATTTTTAGCGATCCATTTGCATACACTTTGGTGTTTATGCCCTGTTGATATTCGAGCCAGATACTTCTGATGAGTAGTGTATTTGTTTGTTTGTTGTTTAACGCCGCACTCAGCAATATTCCAGCTATACGACGGCAGTCTGTAAATAATCGAGTCTGGACTAGAAAATACAGTGATTGCATCATGAGCATCGATCTACGCAATTGGGATACGATGACATGCATCAACCAAGTCAGCGAGTCTGACCACCCGATCCCGTTAGTCGCCCCTTACGACAAGCATAGTCGCCTCTTATGACCAGCAGGGTTGCTGAACCCCGGATCTTCAAGGGGCTCCAGGGCGTTGTCTCGGGCGTATATGAAGTAGTATTGCCTCTAAAGTTGTTACGCTTCTCTTTAATGGACAAGGTCAAAGAATATTTCTGATATTTTTCCAAGATCTGACACTGTTCACCTGCACTTCCAACGCCAATTCTGATTTTTGGTGATGTCAAACAACACTATAGCTCGCTTGTTGCCTCTGTCGACCTCCACCATCCAAAGAAGGCATCATTATATCTTGTAGCACGTGCAAGGTCGACCTCCATTATCCAAGGCATCAGTATATCTCCAAAACATTATTGTTTTATGAGTCCTTTTCTCATTAATATGGATCGGTGTTCGTACTTTTGAACCAAGAAGGTATTGGAAATCGAAAAAAACCAGTTTGGTCAAATTCGCCTTCGAAGAAGGCGTGAAGAGGTCATTTTGACACGACTTCGGCTTGAAATGACTCGATGAGTATCATTGATAAGGAGGTCTCGTCTCAATGAGGTCAATGCAGTGTGGGTATTCCTAAAACTGGAACATTATCAAATTCGTTGCTCAGGGGATGTTAATATAATTACAAGTCTCAGAAGTGTTAAACTTGAAATAGTCATTTGCTACAGTTCCCGGGGCCAGCATCATTTATGGCTCCAGATGTATTAGGTTTTGTCTCTGCATCTGGAAAATGTGATATCATTTAAATATGATCTAATTTGGCATGTACAAATACGTTCTCTTTTTAACATCCTCTCTTTATGTTGGGCGGTCAGGTGGCCTAGTGGTTAAAGCGTTCGCTCGTCACGCCGAAGACCCGGGTTCGATTCCCGACATGGGTACGATATGTGAAGCCCAATTCTCGTGTCCCCCGCCGTGATATTGCTGGAATATTGGTAAAAGCGGCGTAAAACCATACTCACTCACTCTTTATGTTTATTTTCCGCTTTTCATTGATCTTGAATTTTGCTCTTTCGATCTCCGTTGACCGACCTCGCCCTTAAACCATAACACCATCGCTAAACCGGATCTCTGTATAAACCGGATTAATAGTAGAGTTTTTATAGGTGAGGTGGGGTGAAATGGGGTTTGACGTCGCGTCCAAGATTATTGCACTTATATAGCGACGTGCATGTACGTGTGTGTGTGTTTGTGTGGCTGCTTGTACTAGTCCGGACTGATGCCGATTTATAGTGCTAGCTCACTGAGATACCATGCCACAGTTTAACATGAAATCCCCACTCAGACACAGTATACTGACTCCGAGCCGACCAGTTCTTGTTTTAGCCCCTTAATGCCGAGCGCCAGACAGGGTAACAACAAGTACCAACTTTTAACGTCTTTTGGTATGACGCGGCCGGGGATCGAACCCCGGACCTTCCGCTCTCCGGGCGGACGCTCTACCACTAGACCACGGTGGCGGTCCGAAGGTGGAGGTAACATGACAAGGAGTATTATGGATAACAACTTCTGTATTGTACATTCACAACGATCCTGTGCTACTTCTCGAACTTTCATCAATTCACCCGATGAAGAGGCAAAAAGTAGGGATGCATAATAAAGAAGTTGTTTTCCATAGCACTCCTTGTCACGGATGAATATTGATGGTCCCTCATACGTCCGGTCTAGACAGACTCCACTGTATTGATTCCCATCTGAATTATCGTCTCATCATCCAAGCACATCCCATATTTCGTGCCAAACACATTTTCCCTTGTATATCCTTCAGCAAGTACTTCCATGGTAAATGTACCTTGTGTTATACATGTTGACGTACGTGGTATATATATATATACATATTGACGTACGTGGTATATATACATATTGACGTGCGTGGTATATGATACATATTGACGTACGTGGTGAAAAGACCCGTGAATATCCGGGGTAGAATAGATCTTCAGCAACCCATGCTTGCCGTAAAAGGCGACTATGCTTGTCGTAGGGGCGACCAACGGGATCGGGTGGTCAGGCTCTCTGACTTGGTTGATGCATGTCATCGTATCCCAATTGCGTGGATCGATGCTCATGATGCAATCACTGTATTGTCTGGTCCAGACTCGATTATTTACAGACCGCCGTCATATAGCTGGGATATTGCTGAGTACGGCGTTAAACAACAAACAAACAAAACGTGGTGTATAATGGACGCTGTACGTGGTGTGTAATCATATTGACGCACGTGGTGTATAATGCATGTTGACGTACGTGGTGTGTGATACATATTGACGTCCGTGGTTTATATTTACCATGTTTCACAGAATTCCAGACATGTCCATTCTGGAACAAGTACGTTTGCAGGTATAATTATCTGTGAAGGAATAATTCACATTTAAATAACGTGATTTATTGCCAAAGTCAAGCGAATGGGGGATTTAAGTTGCCAAACGTTAAATACGGAACAGTAATTGATGAATAGTCTAAATCACCTTTGGACGATAGCAGAACAGATTCATTAAAGCGAATGCAGTACGGTATAGATCTGGTGTCGTGCTTAGCTACAGCAATAATGATTATGCTTCGGTCTCTCGACTGCCATCATGCGCAAGCTCGCTGGGTGTCGTGAATTCAGTATTGAGCGGGACTGTCAGCGGAAGGAAGGGAGATAATCAGGAGAATCAATGGTCTCGTTACAAGCATGTATGTTTTCAATGATACTTGTATTATGACTGACAAAGCATTCATCTTGCAAATATCCTCCACGCCTTTAGCTCAATACCCATCCCTCAATTAGTTGATGATGATGGATGGATTCATTGTGTTTTTAATAACGATAACTTGTGTGATTATGATTGTATTGGTATTGCCGTGGATAATTACTGGTATTGAACAGTTTATTGGGTTGTTATAATAATGATGTTCTGTTAGTGGACATTTGTTGTTCAGCCTTATGTGTTAGGTAGGGTGATTATGTGGTGTTGTTAACAGTGAGAGGATATGGTTTAACGCCGCTTTTGAGCAATATTCCGGCAATATCACGGCGGGGGGATACCAGAAATGGGCGTCACAATTGTACCCATGTGGGGATTCGAACCCGGGTCTTCGGCGTGACGAGTGAACGCTTTAACCACGGGGCTATCCCACCGCCCCGTATTGTTTCTTGTGTTTTTATCAGTGAGTGTTTTGGTATGACGCCGCGATTGAACAGTATTTCTGTTATCACGGCGTGTCAGCTTGATGCAAGTATAAGGGTTAACCACGAGCTCGGTTATGGTGCTGACAAACCGAGAAACAGTATCAAGGCGAACCAAGATTCGAACATACGATCATAGATTTCTGGCACGCTTAAGGGACGCAACTAATTGCGATGCCTCAGTCGACTCGGCCATTTGTGTTCCCGTATTGTTAAGAAGCAATGAAGGCTTCACCAAGGTAAAACTGGTCCCGTACTTCAGCATGGCAACTAGTCTGACACAGGTGCTTGTCCTCTAGTTCGGTACTCAACTTGTCCTATAGTTCGGCACAGATGCTAGTCCTCTAGTTCGGCACTCAACGAGTCCTATAGTTCGGCACATGTGCTTGTCCTCTAGTTCGGCACTCAACTAGTCCTATATTTCAGCACAGATTCTAGTCCTCAAGTTCGGCTCTCAACTCGTCCTATAGTTCGGCACATGTGCTTGTCCTCTAGTTCGGCACTCAACGAGTCCTATATTTCAGCACAGGTGTTAGTCCTCTAGTTCGGCACTCAACGAGTCCTATAGTTCGGCACAGGTGCTAGTCCTTTAGTTCGGCACTCAACTAGTCCCATAGTTTGGCACAGGTGCTAGTCTTCTTGTCCGAGACAAGTGGAAAAGAAATGGTTGTGATCACTCACACTTCAGTCATGGAGAAAACCACTTGTCTGGCACAAGCTCTGGACGCGTGGGGATTCAGGGAATTCAGGGTTGAAACTGATCCCAAGAAGCCTATGCCTGGTGGTCGGGCTCAGGGATTTGGGTGACTGCTTGTCAGTATGAAATCACAGAAATCATGGCACCATTCCCCATGGCACCATCTTCCGATGACGAAGCACGGAATGTGTGCAACACCAAAAAGGTTTGTGAACTGGCACGATCTCTCTCGTCGTTTCATTCTACTAAAAATAGAGGTGCTTTTCTGTCTAAGAGTAAAACCATGACGATTTGAGTTTTTTATTATTACTTGAGTTAAAATCACCCTGAGAGGTTGCCTTTTTCCGGATGAAAAGATGCAGACATATTAACCCCCACTCCCAACTTTTTTAACCGCTCTCTTATGCTCTCACCCACCACGGGGACGCTTTTACTTAAGAATTGACCTTCACTTTGTGTGAGTTCATTGGAGTATGAACCTTCATAGAGTGAGGGCCAAACTGCATGAACGTCATCATTGATCAACTGGCCGATCATTGAAAGGTGAATTAAGATGCGTCAAACAGACACTAAGGTAAATTCATAGATTGCTGGAGACGGTCAATGTCAGCCTAGGCACGGATTGAGTCGATACTACGATAGTTTAGATGTGCATTTCTTCGTTTGTTCAACAATCATGCAGTCACGCTCTCTGACATTTATCAATGTATACTGAAACGCTGAGACCAAGAATAAAGGTTCTATAGGATCAGAAAGAACGCTTATGTATGTTTTCGTGCTAGGGAATTCCCAGGAATGTGGAAGTAGTCCGTCAGTGTTTACGTCATTTCAAGAACACAGTCTCGTGAAAAACGTATGAACGTCAAATTGTGTCGTTCCTACATTTATGAACGTCAATTTCGCGGTCATGTGACCGACCTCTCGTCCAATGGAAAAGCCGTAGATCGTGTAAACTTCAAAATTAATTCAAAAATTATATGGAAAGAGAAGCAGATTCACCAGTTTCAGTTCAATTCTTTTTTCATTGTTATTTCAACTGTTTTTACACTTCTGTGTTGCTTTAAGACAAATTTAATCATTAATGACAAACCATTATACAAGAAAGCGAGTCAGATCCAGTGTATTCCATTAGGAGGCTGATCCAGCCAAGCAGCTGTACCGTTAATTACATTTCTTTCTCTGCGGACCGAGCCGAGTCAGGGATATCTATTACCTATCATTTCCTAGAGTCACGTGAACAAACTCACGATTAATTCCACTGGGCGACTGTAGGCGACCTGCTCCGCCATCAGATCTGGCAAATACGAGACATCGTTTTTGGAACACTTTAAAACTTCAACCAGTATGAACTCTCTGTGGATGACTTAAGCATATGCACACGTCAATGAGGATATGATAAGATTGACTAGAATGCGATGAGTTCCCTCACGAGGAATTAGGAATGTATTAAATCGCCGACACAGGTCAAGGGGACCGAATGGCTTTTTGTCCAGCATCAAGGCCAGATTTTAATATAACACTGGGCCGATTTATTTGCCAATATGCAGACATATTGTCTCTGTTTGTGGTCGAGGACCGGCCAGGCTTTCAGACAGGAGCAATAATCGGACGGATGTGTTCATATGGCACTGGCCTGGTTTCATCGAAACTGTGCATTCATTTAATTGCCGTTCGGATTCGTATAACAAATGTGCATTGAAGTTGTTGTTTTTAAAGCGGAAATCCAAATTTCTCATCACTGATACATCTCATACATTTGTGTAGAAACATCATTGATAGTTTATTGATGAAGGAAATGTATTGCGGCTGATTAAGCTGCTTAAGTGCAAACATTAAGTTCTAAGTTTGAATGTAGAGGCTAAGTTTAATAGTTTTCAATATTTTCTGATTTAAAGATATTAAAATTAATATCGATATGCACTGGACACATATCCGCATGTGCTGGAAATTCACATTCATATCAATTTACGTAACATAAAAATGTTTTATTTTTTGTTTAATATTTTACTTATTGATTTAAACATTTTTTAGTAACATAAATAACTTTACAAAGACATAGGTTATAAGTAAAAGTAATATCAATGGGTGAAGGGTTGAGTTGGGTTTAACGCCGCTTTGAAAAGTACGCGTGGCAGCTTCACGTGGGAGGAAAGCCCGAAGTAATGCAGGTCTCGCACGTTTACACCTTTGGTGAAACCCACAGGTATGGTGCTGACAAACCGAGAAACATAATCGGGGCGAACCGGGACTCGAACCCACGAACATATGTTCCTGGCGAGCCCAAGGGACACAACTCTGCACAGAGAATTGCAGCGCCTTAGACGACTGGGCCATCCGTGCACCTAATATTAATGAAAATGTTTCAAACTGAAAAGAATCTTATAAAATAATAATGCGAGATTATGACAATGAACGCGTTATCATTCCGGCACATGACCAGATCAGTGGAAAATAAATGCATTATCGAATACAGGTCAGTGGGTTATATTCTCCGAGGCACGATTGTACAAATTGAACGCAGAGGCCACGTTTCCCGCTATGATACGGGACATAGACTACAGGCTGCTGATGAATTATATTACACTCAAACACGATTCATATTTGCATACATCTAAATATCCTTTGTCGACTGCCTACACTCAGCTGGGTTCCGATATTAATCCGCCACACGTGTCGTGTGTGTTGGAACTCAAACCCCGAGGTCGGTGTCCGCAAATTGATTGCATTCAGTGTAGATATGATAATAAGAGTAACTGACATTCAGACGTGTATTTACAATGTTAAAACGTCAAGGAATAAACGCTAGGGAAGAATCAGTCTCGATTGTCTGCCGAAACATTCCTTTGGGCGAAAAGGCAAAATACTCATGAAAATTATGAAAAGCGGTGACACCGGTACGGTGGCCCATAAGGGACATGGAGTCTGTTTTTCCATATTTTAATATTTCACTTACTTTTATCGTTACCTTTTGCAAATTAACACGTTTAGTCTTACAAATATGTGATAAATCATGTGTAAAGAAGATATTGAACCGCTGAAAAGTGAGACGAAAATGTCAAAAACTAAAATGAAAATACAGAAAACTATTTCCACCGCGGTGGAAATTAGTTTTCTGTATTTTCATTTTAGTTTTTGACATTTTCGCTTTTGTTTTTGACATTTTCGTTTTGGTTTTTGACATTTCCATTTTAGTTTTTGACATTTTCGCTTCATATTTCAGCGACTCAATAGCTACTTGAAAGTGCATTTTCCATGTTTTCAGTTGTTTTTATACATGATTTATCACATATTTGTATGACAAATCGTGTTAATTTGCAAAAGGTTACGATAGCAGTACGTGAAATATCAAAATATGGATAAACAGACTCCATGTCCCTTATGGGCCACCGTACACCGGGTGTTCGTGAAGTGGGTAAACATGTGTTGTACTACCGGTAGCTCCTGCCCCTGGGGGGTTAATATCACGGCCAAGATATTTCTTTTGTACTTCTTTCAGCATAATTGATAAATACCACCGAGCTTATGATGAAACTCGGGGATTTCAGTCAAACAGCAGTTCAATTAAATATAAAGCGTCAACACCAGAAAACAATCAGTCTCAATTCTTTGGTACCGGTAGAAAACCACATGCTTACCCTTTTCGCGAACACCTGGTGTCATCACTTATGTTTTAGTGATCCATTCATATAATTTTAACGCTGTTTTGCCTTTCACGCCCAATGGGATCCGTTTCGGTAGATAATCGAGAATGACAGAATAACTATAGTAAACTACGGTTATAACGAACACGCTTATAACGAACTAACGGATATAACGAACTAACTTTTTAGTCCCGACTACTTGCTGTAGTTATACTGTATATATGCTTATAACGAATTACGGTTATAACGAACTAAAATTAGTAGTCCCTTTGAGTTCGTTATAACCGTAGTTTACTGTATAGTAATATGAAAAAATCTGTTGGTCCTTAACTTCTTTTGAGTGGTGTATATTCGAGGCGGCGTTAAACCGATATTACCCACTCATTCACTCACTCGCGGTCCCGGAATTAGCGTTTTCAGAATACACGAAACGGTAAAATGTCCTCGTGTAACATCTGCCTGGAAAATAATACAAATACCCCCTGACAAATGGAATTACAGAATCGTGTATGAAGGTTTAGGATTAGGGTAAGTTTAAAGGGTGGGGCTGAGGGGGCGGGGGGCTGAGGGGTGTTACGGGGGTTACACAACATGATGATAGTTGACAGGAATGATTGAACTTGTTCCTGTTGCAGTTGAATTTTAATTTAGCATTGAGTGAGTATAGTTTTGCGCCGCTTTTTGCAATATTGATCAATATCACAGCGGGAACATCATAAATGGGCCCAGTTTGAACCCATACGGGGAATCGAACCCGGTTGTTTGGCATGACAAGCAAACACTTTAATCACTGGGCTATCCCACCGCTCCTGATTTATCAAGCTGGTTGTGCCAGATTTTATTGATTTCGAGTGAAAAGGATTTGTGCTATGAGTATTTAGTTAATGGGGGTTCAACTGACGACAGCGACGCCTGTTAGGATCTCAGTACTGTATAAGTAGGTGTTTAAGCTGCAGCGCTTTTATTTCCGCGTCAAACTCTAACACTTCCCAAACCCCTTCAACCTCCTTAACTCCACGCGGCGGCGAGAACCTCGACAGTTACCTTCATCGGCTCAATATTGACTGTTCGTCTTGCTCGCTTGCAGGTCTGAATTCACCGGTTGAATAAAGTCACCACACACATGAACTTTACTGCAGTGAATAATGCACACAGCGCTACGTCTCGTCTATTGTAACTGCTCGAGGATATTGCTGATGTGACTTTATGCGCCGTGTGACAGTCTTGAGGCAGCACACGAACAGATACAGGTAGACGTGAATCAGATGCATGTATATGTATCTGAAACAAAGATAGACTCACTGGTTACAAATACACAAAATACTGGAGGCAAGAGAGTAACACTTTATTGAATACCCAAAGAAAACTATCAATACCCAATGTGAATGTACGAAAGTAGTCAATGGCACAAAAAGTTATCGGAATGCTAACCACCCCTCCAAACCCTTAACATTAACTCTATCCTTATCCCATACCTTTACCCTATCCTAACCCCTACCCCTACCCCTAACCCTAACCTGAAGTCCAACCGTAACATTAACCCTATTCACCCCTCATAACCCTAATATAAGCCCAAACCTTAACTCCTACCCTAACTCTAACCTTAACTCGTAACCCTAACCTAACATTAACTCTAACCTTAACCCTTACTTCATATCCTACCCAAACCTTAACTCTAAACCTAACCTAACCTAACCTAACTCTAACTCAAACTCTAACCTTAACTCTAACCTTGACCCTAACCCTAACCTTAACTCTAACCTTAACCCTAACCTTATATCCTACCCAAACCTTAACTCTAACCCTAACCTTGACTCTAACCCAACCCTAACACAGGAGTTGTTATCGTCAACTACCTGCATCAATTGGCCTTCCTTCCACGTTAAGCTAACACCCCGTCATTGAAGCCAAGTAGCCCCTCCTCGCTGTACATTTCACACTGGATATCAGCTGACAGAACTGATATGATATGAACGGTTATTCATGATCTATCACACCATCAGCTGACGTTTAAACATAGGTGACCAAACTTATGGCAAAGGTTTATACAATCTCAGAGTCCCTATTTACTCATCCCGTATTATAATGACCATCCAGCTTATATCAGCAAATGCTTTCACAAGCTCTGAATCCTATTTACCAAGCTGCAGACATCGCTTGCCTCCGCTTCATCAGCACAATCAGCCGATCAGCAAGCGTAATTGTCAACAATCAACTGTTTTACACTCGTGTATTTCCGCCCAAGCTTTCTCGGACCCAGTAGCTGAATATTTCATCTGTAGCTAGCTAATTACCCTATGATTAACCGCAAAGCTTGACGCCAGTCCAACCCTGGATGATCGGGAAGCAAGGCTGCTCGAGTTAGGCTCTGTGATTGTAATTACGCCTCGTGGCATATCCGCACCCCAGTGACTCAAATTCCATCACACTCGATTCTCGCTGTTCCTAGGACACAGGTGATCGGACGACCCAGATCTAACTGACATAGGCAAACGGTATGCGATTGATTCGCAGGTAAGCACTTAAGTAACCTGGATGCGAAGAGGAGACGCATCACTCAGTCAGCACTTGTGTAAAACCAGGAACACTAAAGGATTGTACAGCTATCCATCTTCGTTGGACATTAACTTTACAACAATGGAAGGTAGGTTGGTTCTGTTTATGTGCATGTACAAATATATCCTGTTCGCTGTGATGGGTATGGATGCGCATCTCTGGTGATATCGTCAGTGTTGCCCAAAGACTTTGTATTGAGATACCACGAACAGATACGGTTTTTATTTCAGTACAAGTCGAAAGGCATTATGTTGAAAGGTTTTTCATTCTTTTGATGTGAGATGCGCGTTATGAATATTTACTTTGAACGTTTCAATTTTTCTGCCATTGCTGTCGTGTGTTTTGATCAAAGAGTCTGCGATGGAGGGAATGGTATCTCTCACAAGGCACTACTGGCAAAACTTGACGCTTCATCATGTGGCTTTATTCATGGGTGGTTATGAATATTTCAAAAGCTACAGATCGATCAGAAGATGTAGCACTTAAATGAAGGGTTTTGCCGACGGCGTTATGCCTTAATGGGCACTGTTATTTCTGATACGTGTTTGGGGTAACGTTGTCCGTTCGGACCCAGCCTGCATACGTTTTGTCATTGTGTACAGTAGATCCCGGGATACGGCCACAATAGCGTATGTGTATTTAGAGCAAGTAGGTTATTATAACACTGGTTAACGACGCATTACCGGCGATATGTCACCCTCTGTTGTCAGCACACTGTTCCTGTTTGGTGCCTGAAACTAAAGGAAACTACACATCACACGTGTGTGTGTGTGTTTGTGTGTGTGTGTGTGTGTGTGTGTGTGTTTGTGAGTGTGTGTGTGTGTGTTTGTGTGAGAGTGTGTGAATGTGAGTGTGTGTGTGTGTGAATGTGAGTGTGTGAATGTGAGTGTGTGTGTGTGTTTGTGTGTGTGTGTGTGAATGTGAGTGTGTGTGTTTATGAGTGTGTGTGTGAGTGTCTCCTGTATACGCTGTCTGTCTTTGTGTTTGTGTGTGTGTGTGTGAGAGAGAGAGTGAGTGTGTGTGTCTCCTGTATGTGTCTCTCTGTCTTTGTGTTTGTGTGTGTGTGAGAGAGAGAGTGAGTGTGTGTGTGTCTCCTGTATGTGTCTCTGTCTTTGTGTTTGTGTGTGCGTGAGAGAAAGTGAGTGTGTATGTGTTTGTGTGTCTCTTGCTCTCTCTGTGTGTCTTTGTGTGTCTCTTGCTCTCTGTCTTTGTGTGACTCTTGCTCTCTGTGTGTGTCTTTGTGTGTCTCTTGCTCTCTGTTTGTGTGTGTGTGTGTGTGTGTGTGTGTGTGTGTGTGTGTGTGTGTGTGTGTGTGTGTGTGTGTGTGTGTGTGTGAAAAGATGGCGACCTAATTTATTTGAAAAAAAACCTAATATTTTTTAGGTATTAGAAATGGTATGTCTGTTGAAAATCCGAACACAACCCAGATACCGTACACAACTCATACACTATTACATACACACTTCCCCACGCATACCCTTGCATGACAACTGACAACTGACCCCCCTACTTCCACGCCCCCCCCCCCCCCCCCCCCCCCCCCCCCCTTCACCCTCACATCCCTTCAACACGCACAAATCACTAACACGCCCACCCACCCCATCCCAACGCACATACACACACAAGCCACAGAGAGAGAGAGGAGGTGCGTGCGTGCGTGCGTACGTGAAATCTCGATTCGCCCTGATTACGTTTCCAGGTTTGTCAGCACCATACCTGTATTCGTCGGTTTCACCGAAGTGGTTAACGCCTGAGACCTGCATCACTTCAACAGATCAACCCAACACCGATAATTGACACCAGATATTTCGGAAGGTCGTTTTTTCTTGGCAGGCATGTATTATTTGCAGGCGTTTGCGTAATGTTTTTAGTTTTCTTTCAAACGTCTCTACTGGAGGTTCAAGTACGACAGATAAACACGTTTAGGAAACGAACCCGTGATGTACGGCGACACGCTTGTTGTTCCATCACTATGTGGGTTTGTGAAAAAAGTATCGATCTTGTTCTGGAAGTTTTGAAAAGGGATCTGTGAGAACGACCTTTTTGGGCTTCTGTCCGGAAATTAGATATTTTTCAGTAACAGCTGCAAAAACAAGTATTGTTTCAATTAAAACTATGAGCTGAATATTTTTTACGACCCAAAACCTTGCAACAATATTATTTTTGTGGCAAACAATTTGATTCTTTTTTTTTCCAAGAATGTTCTGGGACATTTTCTTTTTTTCGATAACATCCCAGCGCTATATCAAATGGTCATCCCCTTAAGCTTAATGTTATTATTTTCCAAAGTGACATAAAACATTGGATCAGGCGTCTAAAGAAGGCGGGTCTAGAGGTAGAGGGTCCGCCCGGAGAGCGGAAGGTCCGGGGTTCGATCCCCGACCGCGTCATACCAAAAGACGTTAAAAGATGGTACTTGTTGTTACCCTGTCTGGCGCTCGGCATTAAGGGGCTAAAACAAGGACTGGTCGGCTCGGAGTCAGTATACTGTGTCTGAGTGGGGTATTCATGTTAAACTGTGGCATGGTATCTCAGTGAGCTAGCACTATAAATCGGCATCAGTCCGGACTAGTACAAGCAGCCACACACACACACACACACGTACATGCACGTCGCTATATAAGTGCAATAATCTTGGACGCGACGTTAAACCCCATTTCACCTCACCTCACCTAAAGAAGGCGGGCTTGTTTTCTTGGTGAGTCGTTTGACCGTTCGGTCGGATCACGCTTACACAGGACTGTACGATACTTTGCAACAAACATGCGCGCATGTCCAATCGTTAATCGCCTGTTGTCTCACGGAGATAATGTGACGAAGCATCGTACTGTACGTGGTGTGTAGCAAATTATTACATTCACTTACTAATTGATTTGCTACAGTGTGCAAACATTGCTTTGTTCCCTCTTACGCGCATTGATCGCCTCCACCGTACCGAGTATTACCGTCGGGTGGCACGTCGCGGCTTGTTGAAGCTGCAGGATGTCATGGTTGTAGATGTCGGCATGGGGCATCGCTCTGGAGAGTGTTTGTTTGTTTGCTTGTTTGTTTGTTTGTTTGTTGTTTAACGCCGCACTAAGCAATATTTCGGCTCTATGACGGCGGCCTGTAAATAATCGTGTCTGTACCAGACAATCCAGTGATTGGTATTATGAGCACCGATCCACGAAATTGGGAAACGATGACATGCATTAACCAAGTCAGCGAGCCTGTCCACCCGATCCCATTAGTTGCCTCTTACGACAAGCACAGTCGGCTCTAACGACAGGCATGGGTTGCTGATGACCAATTCTAACCCGGATGTTCACGGGTCTCTGTATAGTGAGTGAGGTAGGTTTAACTCCGCATGACGCATAATTCCAGTTATATCACGTCAGCTTAATGTGGGAGGCAAGCCCGAAATGATGGAGGTCTCAGACGTTTACCACTTTGGTAAATCCCACGGGTATGGTGCCGACAAACCTAGAAGCATAGTCAGGGCGAAACGGGATTCGAACCATGATCACAGGATTCTGGCGTGCCCAAGGGACGTAACTCTGCTCACACTCAAAGTCGTTTAGATGGAACAACGGGTCCATTTACTTTTTCATTTGTAACATCGCGGCTTGGGTTGGTACTCACTTTCCATGGAGAGCCCATATAGAGAATGGACCCTCAAGGACTTAGCTTAATGAATCTGCATTATCCTCTGATACGCATACACGATTTTGTGTGATATCCATCGTACGTGGCATACATGGCATAATTTAGAAGTCTATTTATTCGCCATTCCATTCGCAAATTAATACTCTTTGTGCTTCTGTGTTATTATTCTGGTCAGCGGATCAATACGTGACTGTTATTCTCAGCTCCCTGGGGAGTAAACAATACAAGCTTTTTATGAGGCGCTAGAACTTTAACAGTGACATTACCATCTTATCCTACCGAGTACCCATTCACTGAGGCATATTTTCACCAAAAATGTAACTAATGCATATCAATTTCTGCTCGGATTGTCAAAAAAAAAACCAAACACGAAAACATGTGAATTTGTCAAAAAAGTTTAACTTCAGCTTCGAGTATATCGATGATCTGATGTTGTTTTGTGATGGCCAAAGAGCCAATTCCCTTCCACTGATTTACCCACTGAACTAGAAATAACAGTTAATCCGCCTCATATTTAGATTTGTGCATGAAGATTCGAAGCCACTGAACACTCTCCACAAGAATGTATGAAAAGAGGGTGACTTCAACTTTCCAGTTGTCTTTTTTTCTCATTTCAAGTAATACTACTGCAGCTCGAGCTCTTGGTGTCTACATTTCACAACTTTTGAAATTCAATCGAGCATGCTGTTTCATAAAAGATTCAAAGCTGTGCTTGAAGTGACTGTTGCAATGTTCGCTGTGTGTCCCGGGTGAACACTTGACTTGCCTTTGCATGTGTTTGTGACGGTGTCACCAATGGGACAGGTGACGCTCACCTATTCGCGAACACCGGATATCATCACTATTTGTAAGTGATTCATAGGTACATGATAAGTCAGTCAAACACTTACGAGATATTACGCATTACTTTTGCGTCGCATTTTTGGATAGGGGCTCTGTACAGATAAGCAGCGTATTTGCGTAAGATACCCCTAAAAATATTCAAAACCCAATTACTTTCAATTAACTTGCGTACAGAAACGCGTACATTAAATGATAAACTCAAATGTAAAAAACAGCTCGCGTAAAATACCCAACGAAGCTTTTTCAGTATGCAGACATGGGAGCTATTTTCCGAAACACAATTACAAGATAATTTACTTTCCGAGTCAAGCCTATATATTTAGGACAGTTATATACATCTAAAACATTATTTCATTTTTTTTCAATCTTAAAATGTTCTCAAATTGGGGGAAAACCCTAATAGAGTGATGAATAGATGAGTGAAAAAAATGTTGTTTACCCAATGAAAACTGTAATAACCCAATAAAAATAGAAACCTTAGAGTAAAAACTCAATTGTTCAAAAAGTTATCTGGAGCTCTAAAATCCTTATTTTACAGTAATCCGAATGTTCTCAACCTTTGACTGAGGCTCCTTATGATTATTGAAAGAGTTATATTGCCTTTATTTATAAACAACCTATTTCAAGAACGGAAGAGGACGGCGGGTAATGCGTTAGCTCGTCGCGCCAAAGACCTGGGTTTGATTCGTTGCGTTGGTACAAAATTGTGAATGGATGATATTATGTCCCAGATACTTGGGAATGATTCTTGGAATGACATTAGAATAGTA
The DNA here is from genome assembly GCF_023055435.1 of Haliotis rufescens. Taxonomy (NCBI): domain Eukaryota; kingdom Metazoa; phylum Mollusca; class Gastropoda; order Lepetellida; family Haliotidae; genus Haliotis; species Haliotis rufescens. The sequence continues at coordinate 2,881,766 of NW_025964279.1, forward strand.
ATAAAATAGGCGTAACACCCACGTCACACACTCAAATATTTATATTTTACCCCGTGACTGTCTGTCGGTCGCGCTGCCAGCATCAGTGTCGTCGTTGTGAACGTGTTTACTAGCTGCTCGATAGTCATGACAACTGCAGGTGTCTTGTCAACACGCTTGACTCGACGCAACGCTAATGTGTTGTATAACAGGCCGTGGTTTTAATGAGGAAGCGATTACGGAAAGAATTTACGCTTATGATGAATAATTGCCCTCTATTGTCTGCCTGGTATGTGTTGTGGCCTTTGACATTCACCGGATTGTGCGGAGCATCAGAGTGGGGGCCGAATAAGGGTCAGAATCATTTAACGCAGTATTTGAGCCATGTCATGGCGGGGACACGGGTTGGGACAAATCTGCGTGTGAAGCCTGACAGCACTCTCACTCTCTCGTTCGCTCGACCACTCACTCACTCACTTAACTACCCACTTACTCACTCGCTCTCCCACCCTTCCACTCACCCATCCACCCACCCACCCGCCCGCCCGCCCGCTCATTCACTCACTCACTCACTCACTCACTCACTCACTTAACCATCCACTCACTCGCTCTCCCACCCTACCACTCACTCACTCAATCACCCACTCGCTCACTCACTCACTCACTCACTCAATCACCCACTCGCTCACTCACTCACTCACTCACTCACTCACTCGCTCACTCACTCGCTCACTCACCCGCCCGCCCGCCCACTCACTCACTTAACCACTCACTCACTTAACCACCCACTCACTCACTTAACCACCCACTCCCCCACTCTCCCACCCTCCCACTCACTCACTCAATCACTCAATCACCCACTCACTCACCCGTCCACCCACTCACTCACTTAACCACCCACTCACTCACTCGCTCTCCCACCCTTCCACTCAATCACCCACCCACCCGCCCGCCCGCTCATTCACTCACTTAACCACCCACTCACTCACTCTCCGACCCTCCCACTCACTCACTCACTCACTCAATCACCCACTCACTCACTCGCTCACTCACCCGCCCGCCCGCCCACTCACTCACTCACTCACTTAACCACCCACTCACTCACTTAACCACCCACTCCCCCACTCTCCCACCCTCCCACTCACTCACTCACTCAATCACCCACTCACTCGCTCACTCACTCACCCGCCCGCCCGCCCACTCACTCACTCACTCACTTAACCACTCACTCACTTAACCACCCACTCACTCACTTAACCACCCACTCCCCCACCCTCCCACTCACTCACTCAATCACCCACTCACTCACTCACCCGTCCACCCACTCGCCCACTCACTCACTTAACCACTCACTCACTCACTTAACCACCCACTCACCCACTCACTCGCTCTCCCACCCTTCCACTCACTCACTCACTCTCCCACCCTTCCACTCAATCACCCGCCCACCCACTCACTCACTCACCTACCAACCCACACACCCTGTGTCTCTCCTGAGGTAGTAATATTTCATAAAGTTCAGTTCAAGCGTTTGTTGTCAGTCTTGGTGGTTAGACGAGGGCCCACCACCGCGGTCACCCAACACGCTGTCCTCGACCCATACGAACATACCGCTCTAATCGCATGTTAATAACAGTGGTGTTTATCACACCTACGTGAGTACATTTATCGCTGCTACCAATTTGTATTATCTAAATAAATTGAGCTTTAAGGCGGGGGATTGGGAACAATTTGCATTTCTGTGATAAGAACGTCTGATAACAATACATCAAGGATTATAGGCTCCCGAGCTTTGCCTACGCACGGAATGTCATTCGGCGGGGCTTGATATGGAGGATTCAGCCAAGTTTATAAACGTTTGCAAACCCAAGCCCTTTGAAGTTATCCCATCATCAATGGTATTCTAATATGAAAATTGTATATGGAGAAATTGTAAGTTTCTTCCTCGCAGTGTGTAACCGTCTCAGCAGTGATCGTGGGTGTTTAATGGCTATCCTTCTTATTCTCATCCGTTACTCCCTCATGTGGTGGTTGATATCACGATCCACATAATTGGTTACTGCTGTCAAAGACAAATATAGATAAATGTACGTCTTTGCTGCTGTAAATAGTGTTTCTTCTGATCGAGGGCGGTAGGGTAGTCAGGTGCTTAAAGCGTTCGCTCGTCACGCCGAAGACCCGGGTTCGATTTCCGACATGGGTACAATATGTGGAGCCAATTTCTGGTGTCCCCCGCCGTGATATTGCTGGAATATTGCTAAAAGAGCGTAATACTATACTCACTCTTTTGCTCGAGATTGCAATTGACACGTCTAGCGTCACAACTTTTTATATATTGTATTTTATGATTTTTCTTTGGTATACAAACCCTGAATTATGAATGTATATCTATTTAAAATCAAACTACAGTGTTTCACTCCAAGCAAGACATAATTCTTCTCAACAAAATCTTCTTCTTTCTCCGAGGTTCTAACTTGACTTGCAAACCCTCCCTTCTAACATTCCGATCTGAATGATCTCAACGAAGGGACCACAGTACGTAAACTCGACAATTCCTCATAAGTTACATCGAGGCCATATGTCCTGCTGCCAATTAGTTTTTACCTTTAATTATTCATTGTCGTGGGAATTAATTGCCATTGATTCTTGCTCTGGTGTTTCATCATGATGGCGTGCCGCCTGTATCCCAGACGTGTGTCAATACTACACGACCTGTTGTCAATACCGTGTGTTCACTGTCTCTGGCACGAGGATCACAGACAAATATATGGCACTGTGTCACTATTAGATTTACACACATGCCACATGATTGATCCCACGTGATAGCATAGACATATGAAGCATCCGCGGCAATTAACTGTCAGCGCCTATTTGTCAATATCGCGGTATTGTGAGAGACCGACCTTTTGATATTCGGGCTTGGGGAGTGATTTCTTTTTGTTGCAGGTTTTAAAAGAATTGTTCTTTAGACATGTTGGGTGTCCTGTCAATAGATAAATATTCCGTTAAAGGTCTCTCGATGAGGTCGCCATTGGGGGATAGGATTTAGTCTCCCTTTACCGACGTGTTTGTTTGTTTTGTATTGGCAAATGGATCGGACGTTCAGGTAGGGGTGTTTAGGTTCGATGATTTGGTATGGATTGTTGCTGGTAGTATGGTGGATCATTGGTGTAGATTGGGTGGATCATTGCTGTTAACGGGATGAATCATTGCTGAAACTGGGTGGATCATTGCTGTTGATTGGGTGGATCATTGCTGTTGATTGGGTGGATCATTGCTGTTGACGGGATGAATCATTGCTGAAACTGGGTGGATCATTGGTGTAGATTGGGTGGATCATTGCTGTTAACGGGATGAATCATTGCTGAAACTGGGTGGATCATTGCTGTTGATTGGGTGGATCATTGCTGTTGATTGGGTGGATCATTGCTGTTGATTGGGTGGATCATTGCTGTTGATTGGGTGGATCATTGCTGTTGACGGTATGAATCATTGCTGAAACTGGGTGGATCATTGCTGGTAGACTGGGTGGATCATTGCTGGTAGACTGGGTGGACCATTGCTGGTAGACTGGGTGGATCATTGCTGGTAGATTGGGTGGATCATTGCTGAAACTGGGTGGACCATTGCTGGTAGACTGGGTGGATCATTGCTGGTAGACTGGGTGGATCATTGCTGAAACTGGGTGGACCATTGCTGTAGACTGGGTGGATCATTGCTGTTGACGGGATGAATCATTGCTGAAACTGGGTGGACCATTGCTGTAGACTGGGTGGATCATTGCTGGTAGACTGTGTGGACCATTGCTGGTAGACTGGGTGGATCATTGCTGTTGACGGGATGAATCATTGCTGAAACTGGGTGGACCATTGCTGTAGACTGGGTGGATCATTGCTGAAACTGGGTGGATCATTGCTGTAGACTGTGTGGATCATTGCTGGTAGACTGGGTGGATCATTGCTGGTAGACTGGGTGGACCATTGCTGGTAGACTGGGTGGACCATTGCTGTAGACTGGGTGGATCATTGCTGGTAGACTGTGTGGACCATTGCTGGTAGACTGGGTGGATCATTGCTGAAACTGGGTGGACCATTGCTGTAGACTGGGTGGATCATTGCTGAAACTGGGTGGATCATTGCTGAAACTGGGTGGATCATTGCTGGTAGACTGTGTGGACCATTGCTGGTAGACTGTGTGGACCATTGCTGGTAGACTGTGTGGACCATTGCTGGTAGACTGTGTGGACCATTGCTGGTAGACTGGGTGGACCATTGCTGGTAGATTAGGTGGACCATTGCTGGTAGACTGGGTTGATCATTGCTGAAACTGGGTGGATCATTGCTGGTAGACTGGGTGGACCATGGCTGGTAGATTAGGTGGACCATTGCTGGTAGACTGGGTGGATCATTGCTGAAACTGGGTGGATCATTGCTGGTAGACTGGGTGGACCATGGCTGGTAGATTAGGTGGACCATTGCTGGTAGACTGGGTGGATCATTGCTGAAACTGGGTGGACCATTGCTGGTAGACTGGGTGGATCATTGCTGAAACTGGGTGGATCATTGCTGGTAGACTGGGTGGATCATTGCTGGTACACTGGGTGGACCATTGCTGGTACACTGGGTGGATCATTGCTGGTAGATTGGGTGGATCATTGCTGGTAGATTGGGTGGATCATTGCTGGTAGATTGGGTGGATCATTGCTGGTAGACTGGGTGGATCATTGCTGAAACTGGGTGGACCATTGCTGGTAGACTGGGTGGATCATTGCTGAAACTGGGTGGACCATTGCTGGTACACTGGGTGGATCATTGCTGGTACACTGGGTGGATCATTGCTGGTAGATTGGGTGGATCATTGCTGGTAGATTGGGTGGATCATTGCTGGTAGATTGGGTGGATCATTGCTGGTAGACTGGGTGGATCATTGCTGGTAGATTGGGTGGATCATTGCTGAAACTGGGTGGATCATTGCTGGTAGATTGGGTGGATCATTGCTGGTAGATTGGGTGGATCATTGCTGGTAGATTGGGTGGATCATTGCTGGTAGACTGGGTGGATCATTGCTGGTAGATTGGGTGGATCATTGCTGAAACTGGGTGGATCATTGCTGGTAGATTGGGTGGATCATTGCTGGTAGATTGGGTGGATCATTGCTGGTAGATTGGGTGGATCATTGCTGAAACTGGGTGGATCATTGCTGGTAGATTGGGTGGATCATTGCTGGTAGATTGGGTGGATCATTGCTGTTGATTGGGTGGATCATTGCTGAAACAGGGTGGATCATTGCTGTTGACGGGATGAATCATTGCTGAAACTGGGTGGACCATTGCTGTAGACTGGGTGGATCATTGCTGTTGACGGGATGAATCATTGCTGAAACTGGGTGGATCATTGCTGGTAGACTGGGTGGATCATTGCTGGTAGACTGGGTGGACCATTGCTGGTAAACTGGGTGGATCATTGCTGGTAGATTAGGTGGACCATTGCTGGTAGACTGGGTGGATCATTGCTGAAACTGGGTGGATCATTGCTGGTAGACTGGGTGGATCATTGCTGGTAGATTGGGTGGATCATTGCTGTTGATTGGGTGGATCATTGCTGAAACTGGGTGGATCATTGCTGTTGACGGGATGAATCATTGCTGAAACTGGGTGGACCATTGCTGTAGACTGGGTGGATCATTGCTGTTGACGGGATGAATCATTGCTGAAACTGGGTGGATCATTGCTGGTAGACTGGGTGGATCATTGCTGGTAGACTGGGTGGATCATTGCTGGTAGACTGGGTGGACCATTGCTGGTAAACTGGGTGGATCATTGCTGGTAGATTAGGTGGACCATTGCTGGTAGACTGGGTGGATCATTGCTGAAACTGGGTGGATCATTGCTGGTAGACTGGGTGGACCATGGCTGGTAGATTGGAATTACCATTGCTGGTAGATTGGGTGGATCATTGCTGGTAGACTGGGTGGACCATTGCTGGTAGATTAGGTGGACCATTGCTGGTAGACTGGGTTGATCATTGCTGAAACTGGGTGGATCATTGCTGAAACTGGATTGACCATTGCTGGTAGATTGGGTGGGCCCAATTAACAGATTCAGATTGAGATTCTATATTTCTTCATGGACCACCGAGAGCAAAAATACAGCACAAAAAGAACTATTATAAGTACTATCAAGATTGCTGTGTGCATTCAGGTCTAGAATTCAAAGTGGTAGATAAAAACATGACGTATTTAGATAGGCACTTTACCTCGTTTAGTTTAGTTGTTGAAAATAAACTTTTTTAATGAAAACACATTTGACAAGTTCCAAATCTGCTCGGTGAAAGGTTAAGTCTTTGTTTATCAAAAGCTTGACATCGAAATATATGATGGAATTCATCAGCTATTGACGGAGAGTTACAGAGTGAACATAGACGTTGTTCTCTGGGTACATTATTCCAGTGGCCAGTCTCGACTGGAAAGTTTTGGTAATTGGTGCGAAATTTTAAGAGTGGAAAATAAACAGATTTAGGTAGATATAGTTTTCAAATTTCGGCATTTCTTAAAGATGTTTTTAATAGTAACCTTTTGAACTCGACAATATTAAAGTTCTTCTGGACTGAAAAAAACTGAAGGGTCAGTATTCTTTCTACAGACGAGACGAGCCACTTGATGTTGTAATTACAAGGCATATTATTTACTTTGGTCAGGCCACACAAGTTTAACTCTAAAGGTGGTAACCCTCGTATAACAATGTCCGGCATAGCGAGGTTCCACTGTATTATTGTGTCTCTGAATGAGTTAATAATGTAAAATCAATAATGACCTATAAAGATACAGATAGAACCCCTGATGTTATCCAACATCCTTTTTCATAACGTTTTTTTAAGGATCAGTGCACTCCAGACACGTCTTATAGAATCTAGATGTGTTTCTTGTAGGTTGGCTGAAATGGGTTTTAACGTCGCGTTCAAGATTATTGCACTTTTATAGGGAGGTTGTGTTTCTTGGATGTTGACGAGACAGTGCAGTCCCTGACTCAGGGACAGCGCCTCAGGGAAATCAAGGTTTGGCCACGTTGTATTAATGTCTCCGTTTCCCTGTTATTTCATTACCTACTGTCGCGGACAGAGTATCGCGGCACCTTCAACGAAGGATATGTGTTTGAAGTTGGTTGTTCTTAACAATGATTTTCATACAGATGTTTACATTGTCCGTTTTGATGTCGTGTGGAGGTGTACTTTATTTGTATTTCGTAATGACGACTTGAGATGATTTATACGACGTCGCACAGTTTGCTTACGACCCCTTTGTGTATTTATAAGGGAATGGGTGAATGGCCAAGAGGTTAAAACGTCCGTTCGTTACGCCTAACTTTCGGGTTCGTTTCCTGCACGTGTGACGCTGATTGTTGGTGCGCCCGACCATGATTAAGCGCGAATATTGCCACAGAAGATCACACTCGTTCACAAAGTCAGTGTGATCTATACTATCTCTATTGACCTGGCACATCCTGTCTTGCTGAGAAACGGTACCGTCCGGCTTAAAGGGCCTTCGCTCTTGTCTTAGACATTTACATGCGAAATACCTTGTAACAAATGATTTCTTTGTTTGTTTGTTTGTTGTTTAACACCGCACTCAGCAATATTCGCTCTTGTCTTACACATTTACATGCGAAATACCTTGCAACAAATGATTTCTTTGTTTGTTTGTTGTTTAACGCCGCACTCAGCAATATGCCAGCTGTATGACGGTGGTCTGTAAATAATCGAGTCTGGACCGGACTATCTAGGGATTGATTCATGAGCGATTGGGATACAATGACATGCATCAATTAACAAAGCCAGCGAACCTGACCACCCGATCCCGTTGGTCGCCTTTTATGATAAGCATGGGTTGTTAATGACCTGCTCTTACCCGGATCTTCACGGGTGTTAATTGACACATGTTTGAAATCTAGATATGCAAGTGGGGATATATAACGTCGCAAGTTCTGTCCCTTATCCCGTGCAACGATCACATGGTGGTTGATCTGAATCCAAGATTCGTCTCAAGTATGAACATTGGTTGAAATGTTTAACTTTGCTGTTGACATGTTGACAGCTCCAGTCAAAATTTTGGCATCTACTGTTGAAATGTTGGCATCTAAATGTTGCATCTACTGTTGAAATGTTGGCATCTAAATGTTGCATCTACTGTTGAAATGTTGGCATCTAAATGTTGCATCTCCTGTTGAAATGGTGGCATCTAAATATTGGCATCTAATGTTGAAATGCTGACAACTACTGGTGAAATGTTGGCACCTACTGTTGAAACATTGGCATCTACTGTTGAAATGTTGTCATCTAAATGTTGACAGCCACTGTTGAAATGTTGGCATCTACTGTTGAAATGTTAGCATCTTAATGTTGCATCTAATGTTAAATGTTGGCGTCTAAATGTTGCATCTAATGTTGAAATGTTGGCGTCTAAATGTTGCATTTACTGTTGAAATGTTGGCATCTTAATGTTGCATCTACTGTTGAAATGTTGGCATCTAAATGTTGCATCTACTGTTGAAATGTTGGCATCTAAATGTTGCATCTACTGTTGAAATGTTGGCATCTAAATGTTGCATCTACTGTTGAAATGTTGGCATCTAAATGTTGCATCTAATGTTGAAATGTTGGCGTCTAAATGTTGCATTTACTGTTGAAATGTTGGCATCTAAATGTTGCACCTACTGTTGAAATGTTGGCATCTAAATGTTGCATCTACTGTTGAAATGTTGGCATCTAAATGTTGCATCTACTGTTGAAATGTTGGCATCTACTGTTGAAGTATCAAAATTGATAAATATAACACTCAAACATTACAAACTAGAAACCAAATGACATTGTGTCGGGGTACCGGTGTTGTCAAGACTTATTTGACAATGTGAAACTTTGGAAGGCAATGACATTTTCCAAATTTGGCCCCTGTCTTAAGAAACGTATTGTTCTTGAACACCGACCCTACCAAACAGCTGAGTTCTATAGGTGAAGCGCGGCGGTGGACTCATCTATTTCTGGAGAAACTTACTTGGACATATTCCCATGGAAACGTGGTGAACACTTTTTAGCAATTAGTTAAATTACTTTACAATTTATAAATAATACATGAAGTGCAATCCAAATACAAGAATAACATTACTATCGGACTGAGAAGGCCCGGGCGAGCAATTGCTTCGTAAACCCGTCCTTGAAGTACTCGCGACAGGCATGTCAACTAAGACTGATGCATCTTAGGAGGCGGAGCGTGTGTGGAATTACAACTTCAATGATACCGGTAATCGATTATTTTTATGGAAACAAACATGATCAATGAGATTGTTAAGCACGAGTAGGGTATGTCTTGGTTTGTAGGGAGCCGGGTTTAGAGTTGTGTGTAGTTTGTTTGTTTGTTTGTTGTTTAACGCCGCACTCAGCAATATTCCAGCTATATACCGGCGGTCTGTAAATAATCGAGTCTGGACCAGACAATCCAGTGATTGATGTCATGAGCATTGAGTTGTATGTGGTAATCGTCCGGAATAGGTAGATAGTATAGTCGGGATGGAGGTTGGGGGGTGGTTGTAGAGTCAACAACGTCCGACATATAGCGACATGACCAGTAGTCCGTTAGGCCATGGCTTGTGAAAATCTAGAAGGACACAATCTAGTTATATCTATTTTACATAAACCACTTGTTCGGAATGTTCTGGGGCTCTCGGGTAGCCTTGTGGGAAAAGCGTTCGCTCGTCACGCCGAAGACCCGGTTTCGATTCCCGACATGGGTACGAGTATGAAGCCCAATTCTGGTGTCCCCCGCCGTGATATTACTGGAATATTGCTAAAAGCGGCGTAAAATCAACTCACTCACTCAGTCAAAATGTTCTTCGGACTGGTTGGATATGTCTACCCCACATTGAATTTCAACGGTACGACTACTACTACTACTACTACTACTACTACTACTACTACTACTACTACTACTACTACTGTCACTACAACTACTGGAATAGTGCTGAGAGCGGCGTTGAAAATCAAACACATTACTACTACTACATGTACTACTACTACTACTACTACTACTACTACTGCTACTACTGCTACTATTACTACTGCTACTATTACTACTGCTACTACTACTACTACTACTACTACTAATAATAATAATAATGATGATGATGATAACAATGATGCTGTTGCTGCTGATGATGATAACGATGATGATGATGCTGATGATGATGATGAACCACTTTGTGCTCCATTTCAAGAACCGCTTCAGAATTCCTTTACGCTCTGACCAACATCAGATTAATTCCTCCAGGCTACCACGACAACCCTAGCTGGAATATTGACTGCTGACGTACTTGCTTATGTCCTCCTTTCTACATCTCGATTCTCATTTTAAAATCCAAGATTGCCTTGATGGAAGTTGTATTTCAAATCGAAATTAAACCTGGAAACATTTTCTGCTTGACTGTTTTTCAACTAACGCAATACAGTTACTGCCCCTTTCAATCAAGGTTCATTTTGTGGCACGTACTTCGTGCGTATTTGATTTACTTCGGACTGACATTGGTTTGAACGTCACCATCCTGGAAAAAAATCAGGTGCAACATTTTTTGCAGAACTATTACGTCCTAATTCAATCTGAAGATATGTATTGATTTGGGGGCGTATCCTCTTTCATGCGAGTAATATATCAGAGATACCATGCCGCAATGTTGCATGGACTCGGCCGACTTGTCCTTGTTTTATTACCTTAATGCCCGCGCGTCATGATCAGGCAGGGTAACAACAAGTACCATCTTTTAACGTCTTGATATGACGCGACCGGGGATTGAACCGCTCTCGGGGCAGACGCTCTATTCACTAGAAAAGATCAAATCTGAAGAACTGTAAAAGGCAACATATCTTCTCTATTCAAACGATCAGTGTCTGTATTTGTACCGCGGTACATGCAACCATTCGACTCCTCTAATGACCCCCTCCCGGAGAGCGGAAGGTCCGGGGTTCGATCCCCGGCCGCGTCATACCTGTAGAGACGTTAAAAGATGGTTCTTGTTGTTACCCTGTCTGGCACTCGGCAATAAGAGGCTAAACAAGGACTGGTCGGCTCGGAGTCAGTATACTGTGTCTGAGTGGGGTATTCATGTTAAACTGCGTCATTATATCTCAACGAGCTGGCACTATAAATCGGCATCAGTCCGAACTCGTACAAGCACACACACAGACACACACACACACAGACACACACACACACAGACACACACACACACACACACACACACACACACACACACACACACACACACACACACACACACCGCATCATGCACGTCGCTATATAAGTACAATAAGCTTAGACGCGACGTTAAACCCCTTTTCACCTCACCTCTAATGACCCCGGTGGCCTCTCGTTTATACTCTATATACACACTCGGGCGAAACACTTCCCGTTGATGTTAGTTGCAAGACGTGAGTTACGACTTCGCATTAACTGAATTGACTAGTTGTCCTTTATTGACTACTTCCGGTCTGTTGGCCTTGTCATGTTTCCAATCCCTGCATGAAGACTTCCGGTTCGTGAGTGCCCGTATTTCCGGTCAGTATTGCTACCGTGGAGAGGTAGGGGTTGTTGATTTACTGCAGATGTTATCCGAAGGACATTCAGTATTCATGAGGCTGGTGACAATCCTCCGATTATATTTCCAGGTTTGTCAGCACCATACCCGTGCTCGTGGGTTTCACCACAGTGGTAATCGCCTGAGACCTGCATCACTTCGGGCTTTCCTCCCACATCAAGCTGACGCGGCGTTATGTTAATGAAATACTGTTCAACGCGCCGTTTCACCCAACGTACTCACTCACTTAATGTATCATGGGTGCTAGAAATACACTCGGTCCTCATTGGCACTTACCTATAATGTGTAGACATAATTGCCAGACAGGTAAAGCGCTGTTGAAAACTCCATATTCGTTATCTACGTCATTCTTTCTCAGTCCAAAGTAAAACACCGCCCCCAAGGTCTAGTGGTAGAGCGTCCGCCCGGGTTCGATCCCCGGCCGCGTCATACCAAAAGACGTTAAAAGATGGTACTTGTTGTTACCCTGTCTGGCGCTCGGCATTAAGGGGCTTAAACAAGGACTGGTCGGCGCGGAGTCAGTATACTGTGTCTGAGTGGGGTATTCATGTTAAACTGCGGCATGGTATCTCAGTGGGTTAGCACTATAAATCGGTATCAGTCTAGACTAGTACAGACAGACAGACAGACACACACACACGTGTGCATGCACGTCGCTAAATAAGTGCAATAATCTTGGACGCGACGTCACACCCAATTTCACTCACCCAAGGTAAAACGCTCAAATGCAACACAATAAAATCACAGCTGGGGAAATGAGGGTGGTTACAGAATTAATGTCTCACTATGCAGTGAAAGTGGCAACGGTAACCAACTTAAGGGACTTATCGCCAACTGGCAGTGCTTGAGTCCACACCACCGTCGTCCATTACTGCTAATAGACTCCCTTGGGAAACAACACGTGAGGATACCAGTGGACATGACCTTGACACTTGACCGGAACCGGATGTGAGAGAAAACCATCCATTAACAGCCGCGGAGAGAAACGCCTGTCTCCCGTTTCCGCGGCATCTTGATTTGATGGTGAACACAAGACTCGCCTTCACGATGCATATTCCAAGGCTGCGTGAGACAGTTAGCTTGAGTAGGATTGGCAATGGCTTCTCCATCAAGTGAATTAAAATTGTTCACTCAGTGAACTTCATGAAATATTCCGACTAATTTAAAAGATTAATTTCAGTAATTGACCAAGTATCTGTCAGGTACCGTCACAAAACGCAGTTCCATCTCTATTGTAGGACGGGTGAGCTTCATTGTGATTTCTGTTGTCTCTGTGTGTATATAGATTAAGGGCTTTGTTCCGGAGTCGTGGATTTTGAATAGCAGGACACATTCGGAGGCTGTCGTGAAAAGTTAACACTGGTTTGTGGAAGTACGCGTCAGTGAACACAGATGCACAGGATGCAGTATGTATTGGAAGGATTTGTATGTGATGGACATGTTCCTGGATTCATGTAACTGTGCTATAGAGGTAAGATAGTGGGTGGGTGGGTGAGTGTGTGGGTGGGTGGGTGAGTGAGTGGGTGTGTGGGTGTGTGGGTGATTGAGTGTGTGTGTGATTGAGTGTGTGTGTGTGTTGGTGGGTGTGTTGGTGATTGAGTGGGTGTGTGGGTGAGTGAGTGAGTGGGTGTGTGGGTGGGTGATTGATCGGGTGTGTGGGTGGGTGATTGATCGGGTGTGTGGGTGTGTGATTGAGTGGGTGTGTGGGTGGGTGATTGAGTGGGTGTGTGGGTGGGTGATTGAGTGGGTGTGTGGGTGGGTGATTGAGTGGGTGTATGGGTGGGTGTGTGGGTGGGTGATTGAGTGGGTGTATGGGTGGGTGATTGAGTGGACGTATGGGTGGGTGATTGAGTGGGTGTATGGGTAGGTACATGACTGCAAGTGCGACGGTAAGTCGGAATCCGTGTGGGAATCCGTAAATTCTCCTTGCAAAGTCGTATGTACATGTTACTTAGCAGTGAGTTGGTCTTCGATCATAAGGCAAGTTCGTCGCTGTGACGATGTACGTCGCTGTGATGGTGTTGACTTTCTCACCAGCTGCTGCAAACGGACATACTAAAGAGTCTGACGAATCATGATGGATAATTAGGGATAAAATATATTAATCTGTAAATTGTCGAATCGACATACATGTTTTTGAACATCTAGATCTAGAAATGGGGATGAAAATGCCATATCCGTGGCTCCGAGGAAAAGAATAATTGGATGTAAGCTGATTTTGCGATGAAGATCAGATGACAAACTACAAAATTACCCAGGGGACACAGAAATATCTCAATGTCATGTCCAAAACAGCAACTGGATAAATATCGCTGCCGATTCATGGGAAAAGCAATGCTCGGAAAAGTTGGGGCAAGGCATACGCGATTAATAAATTAACCGAGAAATAAATATGCTCTTTTTTAAGGTGAATGCATGGTTCTGAAAGAATATGTACACTTGTTTTGGATCTTATGGCGGTTTGGAAATTTTGTATTTTTTCGAAATTTGATAATTGAGTGTCCGACCACAGAAGCTATATACCTCAGATTGATTGATTATGAAGAGAAAATTTCCGGTGTAAAACATGTAAGCGAGTTAGGTTTAACACATTTTAAATACAGCAATATCACGTATTACCCTAATTCATACCCACATCCATACCCTTAACCACATCCATGCCAACATCCATACCCTTACCCACATCCATACCCTTACCCACATCCATACTGACATCCATACCCTTACCCACATCCATACTGACATCCATACCCTTACCCACATCCATACTGACATCCATACCCTTACCCACATCCATACTGACATCCATACCCTTACCCACATCCATACTGACATCCATACCCTTACCCACATCCATGCCAACATCCATACCCTTACCCACATCCATACTGACATCCATACCCTTACCCACATCCATACTGACATCCATACCCTTACCCACATCCATACTGACATCCATACCCTTACCCACATCCATGCCAACATCCTTACCCTTACCCACATCCATACTGACATCCATACCCTTACCCACATCCATACCCGCATCCGCATCCATACTATATATATATATATATATATATATATGACATACCCGCAGCCCAACCAACCACACCCTCAAACAACCCCCTCAACCATTTCGACTCACACCCGACCCACGACCACACCCGTACCTGAAACGACACTCACACACACACCCACACACACTCCTACATCAACCTCCCACCCCATCCCACCCCACCCACGACCACACCCGTACCTGAAACCACACTTGCACACACACCCACACTCACTCCTACACCGACATACGAGTATCTCACCAACCAACGCTAATATAACGGAAGTGACAATCGTTTGTTCAAAGTAGTCCAACAGAATTAAAACATTGTGATCATCCTTCACTTGATGTCATCAATTATACATACATTTCCTTTCCTTAAAGGTCAGGTATTACTTAATACGCATTAAGAGACACAACTCGAAGGAATATAGCCTCGCGGGACTACAGATCGCGAAAAAACATCCAACGGATAGTGACATTTTGAAAACGGAAACTAACACACACAAAAAAACCAACTGAAAATAATTGCGATCTTAAGAATCATTAAGCCTAATTAGTGTTGTGGTAAAGCGATAACTGTGAATGCTAGACCCTGTGTTGTGCTTGAATATGATCTATTGTTTGGCAATGAAACAGATGACTGCGATGTTGCGATAAGTAATTGTACACAGTGCAATAAATGAGCAAATATTTATTGAAGCGGAGACGAGTCTCTTTGAAGCTCCCCTTCACAAAATCGGGGTATGGTGCAACGTGACGTAGTCAATTCTGTTTTAGCAACGACGTTTTTTTATCCTAGTTTCTGTGCACTCAATACAGTCCTATGAATTAAAGGTCGTCATCGAAGGTAGCCGAAGGCTTCCAGACTAAAGTGCACTCAATATTGAAATTTATCAGTCCTATGAATTAAAGGTCGTCATCGAAGGTAGCCGAAGGCTTCCAGACTAAATGCATAAAACATGTTGCAATGGAATTATCTTCTTGTATATATACATTATGCGTATTATAAGTCATGAATATGTTTCTGTTGAACAAAAGGCAAACGAATCTATCTAACCTGAACGTTCATTATGTGTTTCCTAACATGATCACGACTAGTATCTACTCGTATGTTGCCATCACGATATTACCCGCGAAGATTCCGGGGTAGAATAGGTCTTCAGCAACCCATGCTTGCCGTAGAAGGCGACTATGCTTATCGTGAAAGGCGACTATCGGGATCGGGTGGTCAGGCTCGCTGACTTGGTTGATGCATGTCATCGTATCCCAATTGCGTTGATCGATGCTCATGCAGACTCGATTCTGTTCTGACTGCCGTCATACAACTAGAATATTGCTGAGTGCGGCGTTAAAGAACAAACAAACAAACAAACAAACTGATTCCCTGGAGAGTATCCTCACGTCGTGTGCATTGCTTGACTGCTTATCCTCATAACACTGCGTACTGTAGTGTGTTTTGCAATATTGCAACAAAAAAGACACTTGATGACAAATGATAGCCCGATCTACATCGAAAGACAATACTAATTGTTCTATGACTGACAGCTAATCGTTAACACCTTCATCATAAAAAAAACATAACATAGTCCAAAATTAGTGACTTAGTCGATATATAGGTAAACTCTTCGCTAAGGACAAATGACTGTTATTGATGATAGTTGATAAGTCGGATCAGGTTAGGATATCCTAGGGATCAGGAAATTGACAAGCTATTCAAAGATGCAGGGTCTGCAAATACCAATTGCAGATGCCACTGTGACGTCCTCACGCTATTGTCTTATCGTTGCACATGGGCCATAGATCGATGTACCGTGTTTGATGTAACGAGTGTTAACAGTTTCCCATAGCAACACTGGGCGCGTTTCACAGAGCGATCGAATTGATTCATTGAAGGAATCTTCCATTGCAGTTTAAGTAAAGTTTCTGCTATGAAGTTTTGAGTGAAGTAGTTTGGGAGTGAAGGTTTGTGTGAAGTATTTTGGTCACGTTGGGTTAAGTGAAGTATTCTGACAGTGCAGGTTTGTTTGAAGCATTTTGGCCAGGTTGGATTAAGTGGAGTATTCTGACAGTGAAGGTTAGTGTGAATTATTTTGTCCAAGTTGGATTTAGTGAAGCATTCTGGCCACGGTTGTTTAAGTGAAGTATTCTGACAGTGCAGGTTTGTGTGAATTATTTTGGCCACGTTGGGTTAAGTGAAGTATTCTGACAGTGAAGGTTTGTGTGAATTATTTTGGCCACGTTGGATTTAGTGAAGTATTCTCGCCACGGATGTTTAAGTGAAGTATTCTGGTAGTGAAGGTTTGTGTGAAGTATTTTGGCCACGATGAATTTAGTGAAGCATTCTGGCCACGTTTGTTTAAGTGCAGTTTTCTGGAAGTGAAGGTTTGTGTGAATTATTTTGGCCACGTTGGATTTAGTGAAGTATTCTCGCCTCGGTTGTTTAAGTGAAGTATTCGGTAGTGAAGGTTTGTGTGAAGTATTTTGGCCACGATGGATTTAGTGAAGCATTCTGGCCACGGTTGTTTAAGTGAAGTATTCTGGTAGTGAAGGTTTGTGTGAAGTATTTTGGCCACGATGGATTTAGTGAAGCATTCTGGCCACGGTTGTTTAAGTGAAGTATTCTGGAAGTGAAGGTTTGTGTGAAGTATTTTGGCCACGATGAATTTAGTGAAGCATTCTGGCCACGGTTGTTTAAGTGAAGTATTCTGGAAGTGAAGGTTTGTGTGAAGTATTTTGGCCACGATGAATTTAGTGAAGCATTCTGGCCACGGTTGTTTAAGTGAAGTATTCTGGAAGTGAAGGTTTGTGTGAAGTATTTTGGCCACGATGAATTTAGTGAAGCATTCTGGCCACGGTTGTTTAAGTGAAGTATTCTGGTAGTGAAGGTTTGTGTGGAATATTTTTGCCACGGTTGTTTTAGTGAAGTATTCTGGCTCAACCTTCATGGCCTCAGCAAAGCTCTCAAACGGTTGTATGGTAGTCACCAACTTTGACGCATCAGCGACATAACAAAAGGAATGTCTGATAACAATTTCCTATGTTGACTTGTTCCCGTGTTTTTTCAGATGAACAATTGACTTGCCGTTGCATGTGTTTGGGACTATGTCATCGGTGGGGCAGGGTACGTTCACCTTTTGCGCGAACACCAGTTGTCATTATTATTTAACAGTGACTTATACATACATGCTTGCTATAGTCGGAATCGTTTAGTGGATCCTTGTGATTATGGTGAGTGTTTTGAGTTTCATTTCCACAGCTGTGTAAACGTAGCATTCTGACCTGATCGCGCTGTACGGAAGTATTCAGGTCACGACCTTAGTTGTCAGCCTAATGCCAATAGGACCGGAGCTAAATAAGCGGCGATGTAAATATAATTATGTACTCGGCTTAGTATATTATAGGTATGTGTAACATCGGAATTATTTCAATTTTACCAATCCACGAGCCTTCATACGTATTTAGTACAGACTGTTAGGTCAGGGGGTGCTGCTTGTACTAGTCCGGACCAATGGCCATTTTATTTTATAGCGCTAGCCCACTTAGATACCATGCCGCAGTTTAACATGAATACCATGGGTTCGAATCCCGGTTCGCCCCGATTTTTTTGTATGTTTTTCAGCATCATACCCGTGCTCGTGGGTTTATTTAATGACACAGAATCCCCCCTCTAGTCACAACAAATTATGACAATAATTTTTATTTGATACATTGCGGTATTCCGCTCTCACTCAGCGAACCATCTCATCTCCAGGCCTCACCGGGAGCTTTGTAGCCTGCGACGTCCTTTCATTAATATTTCACCCATTCTATCAATATTTGTCGAAGCTAACACTACTAATTGTTATTGCGGCAACTCAGCTATTGGACAACTACTTCAGGGTGTTGTGCTCCTGGCAGATCGTAGTTGTAGTAGTCGTCAAAGTGATGTTGACGTTGCGCCTTGAGGGGTTGACTAATATTGAGATACATGAGGGGGTGGGGGTGGGGTGGAGGGGGTTGTCATCAACGGTTGGAGTCGCGGGGATATACATGTCTGTAGCCGGATGCCGGCCGGGCGTGATTGGTCGGCGAGCGGAAGTTGGGGAAAGGTGATGATTATACTCAGGATGCACCTGGGGTTCTTGTAGCGGTATAAAGTGGTGGTGCATGGTTCTCATGAAAGAAATGTGTTGGTCAAACGTGTTCTGTCCATTAAGATTGAGTGCTGTGCATCTCTGGATCAAAACCTTCCCACAATTACTTTCGGATACTTTTGGAATAGGGTGGCTCTCTCTCTCTCTCTCTCTCTCTCTCTCTCTCTCTCTCTCTCTCTCTCACACACACACACTCTCTCTCTCTCCCTCTCTCTCTGCGGCTTGTGTGCGTTGGGGTGTAAGTGATTTTTGTGCGTGAAGAAGGGATGTGAGGGTGGAGGGGGGGTAGTATATGGGTTGGGGGGGGGGGGGGGGGCGTGGAAGTAGTGTGTTTGTGTGTGTATGTCAGGAGGGGAGGAGGTAAGTTGTCATGCAAGGGTATGCGTGGGGAAGTGTGTATGTAATAGTGTATGAGTTGTGTACGGTATCTGGGTTGTGTTCGGATGTTCCACAGACATACCATTTCTATTACTCTTGTACCAAAACAATATTATCTTTTTTCAAATAAATTAGGTCGCCATCTTTTCAGAATACTTCGTCAGGCTATGCGTATTGTCATCTGGAGTGAAGTACACGTACACTGGACTAAGCTATCCCCCGCTGCGATGGAAGTTCGTCCACGTGCTCAGTGGTTAGACGTGATTAATGCCTTCATTGTCAATTAACCAGATATGTGTTTTATCCTCGTATCGTTACTGTCAGCTCCAGTGGAAGACTGATCTATGGCTGCACCATCATTTGAAGCAGCGTCAAACAGAACCCATCCTTCTTGATTACTGACTCTGTTAGGAGAAGTAATCGTACATGTACATGCGGCTGTCAATGAGGTGGACGCGCCATGGATGCCTTGCTGGCGCCAAGAACCTTTAATTAAACCAATATGATGGTCGTCACGTTAGAACAATGGAACATTGACGTGTTTATCTTTAATTCTCGTACTCCACCTTAATTCTGTAGGTACGGTTTTACTGCGCTTTTAGCAATATTCTAACAATATAAAGACAGTGGACACAGAAAATGGTACCAACTTTGGGAATCGAACCAGGGCCTTTGGTATGATGAGCGGGAACGTTACCTACAATGCACCACCACCACCACCCAGGCGTAAACTAGGGTATTATATTATACTGACTACATCTCAAATGTTCGCCGACAACGTGTGATCGTGGAAACATCACATGAATGGCATCTTAATCGAGGTATTGTGATGGTACATTTGTTGTTTAACGCATGAGCATCGATCAACGCAATTGGGACACGATGACATGCATCAACCAAGTCAGCGAGCCACCCGATCCCGTTAGTCGCCTCCTACGACAAGCATAGTCTCCTTTTACGGCAAGCATGGGTTGCTGAAGACCTATTCTACCCAGGATCTTCACGAGTATCCAGGTTATTACGACGGGCAGTCTTAAATCCACACAACATGAACTCTTACTTATACGCAGCTATCAGGTGTCGAAGACAGATGTTGCTAGTTCTGTACATGGTCTTACAGGTCGTTTTTGTAGTGAATGAAGTGGTTTAACTCCGCTTTAATTTATCTCTCTGTTTTGTAAAGCTCATGATCAGAATCCAATCTCATTGAAATCAGATCTTATATTTGTTCTTGCTACCGCTAAACAAAGTTCTGAGGACATCCAATTACGAGTCATGTCAGACCGACCTTGCGCGAACTTTGACCGACCAATGGAATGACCAATCAGAAGGCACGCGACTCGCTGTGCAACTTTGCGTCCCCTGGGCACGCCAGAAACCTATGATTGTGGGTTCGAATCCCGGTTCGCCCCGATTATGTTTCTAGGTTTGTCAGCACCATACCCGTGCTCATGGGTTTCACCGAAGTGGTAAACGTCTGAGACCTGCATCTCTTCGGGCTAACCTCCCACATTCAGCTGACACGCCGCGATATAACTGGAATAATGTTAAAAGCGGCGTTAAACACAACTTACTCACTCACTCACTCAATAGTGGCGCCAAACCTCATTCCCTCACATACTACATAGGGGTGGGGGTAACCTAGTAGTTAAAGCGTTCACTCGTCACGCCTTTGACCCGGGTTCAATTCCCCACATGGGTATAATGTGCGAAGCCCATTTCTGGTGTCCCCCGCTGTGATATTGCTGGAACATTGCTAAACGCGCGTAAAACCATACTCACTCACTTACATACTGCATGTGACGCTGGAAAAGTATACTCCAGTCGTTGTTAACTGACATTTTCCAACCTAATTTTGTACCAATTACATGCAATTTGTAAGTCGGTCAACTATTGTAATGGAACAGATATCACACAGATAGTATTTATCTGAATATAAAGTATGAATGGTTGTATATAAATGTATACAACAGCTAGAATGCCTCCCCGGCAACATATGCGTGTCGTTAGAGTGAGTGAGGTAGTTGGGTTTATCGCCGCTTTGAACAGTATCACGGCGAGTCATCTTTATGTGGGAGGAAAGCAAGAAGTGATGCAGGTCTCAGATGACCACTTCGGTGAAACCCACGAGCACGGGTATGGTAGTGGCAAACCTCGAAACATAACCAGGGCGAATCGGGATTCGAACCCACAATCATAGGTTTCTGGCGTACCCAAGGGACGCAACTCTGCACAGCGAATTGCTCGTGTCGTAAGAGGCGACAAAATGGATAAGATGACCACGGACGGTGGCTTGGCTCATTGCGCGCCATCGTTTCCTGGCCGCTTGGAGTGTTTCTCATGATGTCAATCACTGGGTTAATGTGTGACCATAGTGGTCTTGTGTAGATTTGATTATTTATAGACCGCCGTCATTTAACAGGAAGACTGAGGCGTTGAACAAACATTTACGACATCTGACACCTGATCATCGTGTTATGGAAAAGAATCAAACAACTTCTTTGATGTTGTTTCTTTACTCCACCGTAAGGTTTATCCCCCCCCCCCCCCCCCCACACAGTGAGGTGACACGCCGTGATATAACTAGAATGCTGTTCAAAGCGGCGTTAAACCTGATTGTCAATGGTGGCAATCTGAAAAAAAATTCAACCAGGTGATATCAGCATGATTCCTTGAACAATATAGATGAAATTGGGTTTAACGTCGCGTCCAAGATTATTGCACTTATATAACGTGTGTGTGTGGCTGCTTGTACTAGTCCGGACTGATGCCGATTTATAGTACTAGCTCACTGAGATACCATGCCGCAGTTTAACATGAATACCCCACTCAGACACAGTATGCTGACTCCGAGCCGACCAGTCCTTGTTTTAGCCCCTTCATGCCGAGCGCCAGACAGGGTAACAACAAGTTCCATCTTTTAACGTCTTTTGGTATGACGCGGTCGGGGATCGAACCCGGACCTTCCGCTCTCCGGGCGGACGCTCTACAACTAGACCACGGAGGCGTCCCTTGGACTAAAAAAAGCGACCAAATCGCTAATTCATGAAAAAATGTCTGCAGAGTCGATTGAACGATTCCGACTAATACATCATGAGCATGTATTTCTGAATGACGATCAAATAGTGATGATACCAGTGTTCACGACCAGGTGAGCGTATCTCCTCACTCACTCACTCAAGTTTGTTGGGAAATTCGTTCCGTGATTCATTGTTTACATCAGCAACGACAGCACGAGAATAGGTCGTGAATGTTGCTCTGACATTATTTGGTTTAAACGATGATAATTACACGTTTTTACCAGTGTCAATATGGACACACATGCCCATTGCTTCATCTATGGTCTGATATTGTAGAGCCCGTGGCGTTCGTCGCAATCTCCCTTGGATACGATGACACTGCAAGTCTCCCTATTGATCCTTCAGGTGAAGATGCGCAAGATGGAGCATCATCACATTACATAATAGATTAACATCAGGTGCAGGTGTAATTACTGATGTTGACGCAGATCCCACTCGTGGATGTATGCCTCTTGCGCATGTCCGTGGGTCACGTGTCAAAATGGCGTCAGTGACGTGTTGTGTTGGTGTCAAATCGTCCACTCTGCTGAATACACTTACTTACTTACTTACTTACTTACTTACTTTGGAGATTTAACGTGCGCTTTCCGACTGATGCGTATTTCGTACACGGGCCCGGCCAGGCCATTTAATGTGTTTCCGAAAGGGGCGAATTCGAAAGTGGTCTGTGCAACCCAAGAGGGGGGTTTTAGGGGTTGCTTATATATAATTTGGGAATTTTGAGATTTGGAATAGATGCCGATGGGATTGGGGAGGAGAACTAAGGGAGCTGGGTATGGTGGATGTTTGTTTGTTTATGTGATTTTGATTTGGTAGGTTATTGTGTTGCTGAATACAGAAGTTTTATTTCTTACATATGAGCTCATTATGTGAGTCAGGGTGTGTTCCTCCGCGTGGGCGAAGAGCGTGTGAATCTGTTGCAGAAATGGATGTTATTGTTGCCTCAGAACTGGATAATTTAGATCTCTTTCGAAACTTTCGGTGTTTTTTATTTACGTTCGAAATTGAACTTCCTTTTTTTTTAATCTACGGTGCTTGTGTGGATGTAGTCCGTCCAAGTTGGTGTGTGAGTGTTGGTGACACAAAACGACACTGCAGGAGCTGGGCACAGCGAGCACCTGGTAACACCTAGTGTCATCACTATAGACATTCATAGACACATGCTCATGATATAATCGGAATCGTGCAATCGGCTCTGCTTTTAGCAGAAAGTTTTTTTTATGAATATGGAAAGGGTTTTGTCGCTTGTATTTACAGAAGAAGAAGAAGAAGAAGAAGAAGAAAATTGTTTTATTATTAGAGTGTCACATGCTGCAGTACAAAATATATAGACATATACATATTTCATTAAAAAAACAGCACCCAGCCAGTTGGCACATTTAAAATATAAAAGAGAAAAAAAAAAAAGAGAAAAAGAAAAAAAAAGAAAAATTAGTTATAACTTTGTATATTACTACACCCACACCCACACCCGCTACACAATTGCAAGGAATCCTACCCGTTTTCTGACGGCCGGACGAGCGAACGGCATGGCCACACCAGTCTGGAACTCCTTCCTGTCTAGACATTGTGCGTTGATCAATTTATGGAACTAGGACACCGTCTCCATGTAATTAGTGCAATCCTGTGTTGCTACACCAGTGTCCATAATAGAATTAGGACAATGTTGTGTTTCAGACTCTAATTAGTCTTGCTTGTACTTGAGCCTGGGTCTTGCTTCAGTTTAACGTACTTTCGGCGTGCCAATATTATGTCATTTGTCTATTCTATTTCTTTTCTAGTGTACTTGTCTACACATCAGCCATGGTAGATTCGTTAAAGCAATGCTCTATTGTGACGAGGAGGGAAGCTCAATTACCGTTGACTTAAACCTTCCGTCTATCTAATTTGTGTTATGTCGGCAATAAGGCCTTGGGCCCATGTACAAACAAACAAACAAACATCATTTAGGTATTGACCCTGAAAATCCGGGGTAGAATAGGTCTTCAGCAACCCATACTTGCCGTAAAAGGTGACTATGCTTGTCGTAAGAGGCGACTAACGGGATCGGGTGGTCAGGCTCGCTGACTTGGTTGATGCATGTCATCGTGTCCCAATTGCGTGGATCGATGCTCATGATGTCAATCACTTGATTGTCTGGTCCAGACTCGATTATTTACAGACCGCCGTCATATAGCTGGAATATTGCTGAGTGCGGCGTTAAACGGCAAACAAACGAAACAAACGTTTAGGCTTTGAACACTACAACATTTGAAATACGAGGGTTGACTGAGTTAAAACCACACCTAGAAGGAATTATGTAAGATAAATATTTTGTTGTGGGCATAACATCATGTCATAGAGGTATATCCACAAAAACTCAATCGAGCCAATTGTATCGCCGTAGAAAATGAACAGGTCGTGACCTGGGGAAAATGGACAAACTTGATGAACGTACAGTTTGATGGACACATCTTCCATTAACATCAAGTATTGATTCTGAGTAAAGCGATACACATTGACGACCCCGCCAGGAAACAGCCATATATAATTAACAAACATATCGATGCAATCAGATAAACATTTTACAGTTATGAACCACGAGGCAAATGAAATCTTGACGCCACGTATTAAAATCCAATAAATGCGCATGTAATTGAAAGCGTGTGAGAACATTATAAGTATCAAGGTTAAAAATCCATATCCAGGGCAAGTCATCACGAACATCGAGCCCCAAAAACGGGATACGTTAGCGTTACTGGTGACAAGGACATTGGTGAGTCAATGCAGGGTCAGGGCTTGTCATCGTACATGATAGGCCCTGATCGAGGTATATCTGATCACGCACGGCGTGACACCGTGGGGGTGGGGTGGGAGTGGGGGATAATTAGCAGGTAATATGGAATGGAATCAATGGTTGGTCAGAGGACAAAGGACTATAGTCCTTGGGTTGGTGGACGCGCATGTTGAGAAGGTTCGGAGCCACACTGAACACCGACGTCCCTGTTTTTGGTGAGTTTTGTTTGAGCAATTAATAATAATAATTGGGTAAATGTGCAGCTAAATGTTACCTTCTGAACCTCACCGTGAAATGTGTCTTCAAAAAACAAGTAGTTGACTCGAACGAACACTCAATCCACTTGTTGTGGCCGAATACACGCATCCAGTGTAATGCGAGGTAACCCAGAGATGATATGTATGTTTTGATAAGTGTGAAGTATGAAGTATATATATATATTATATGATAAATATAAACATATGCATTTTTTCTGTAGACTCTTATTCAGGGGCACAACATGACTTGGGCCAACTTGAAATTGCCTCCATTTCTATTTGTTTCGCAAGGGATCGGACATGTATTATTATTATGATTATTGTGATGATGATGACGATGATGATGATGTTAATATCTTGGGGGCAGTATGGTGTTATTATCTTTGTAGCACTATGATATTATTATTGTAGCAGTATCGTGTTATAACCTTGGGAGCAGTATGATGTTATTATTTCTATGGCAGAAGAGTGTTATTATCTTTGTAGCTGTATGGTGTTATTATCTCAGTAGCAGTATGGTGTTATTATCTTTGAGGCAGTATGGTGTTATTATCTGATCACACTGACATTTAGACAGACAAAATGAATGTAAAACAACAGCATATGGGTCTTTTGAATTGTGAGGTGAGGTGAGGTGAAATGGGGTTTAACGTCGCGTCCAAGATTATTGCACTTATATAGCGACGTGCATGTACGTGTGTGTGTGTGTGGCTGCTTGTACTAGTCCGGACTGATGCCTATTTATAGTGCTAGCTCACTGAGATACCATGCCGCAGTTTAACATGAATACCCCACTCAGACACAGTATACTGACTACGAGTCGACCAGTCTTTGTTTTAGCCCCTTAATGCCGAGCGCCAGACAGGGTAACAACAAGTACCCTCTTTTAAAGTCTTTTGGTATGACGCGGTCGGGGATCGAACCCCGAACCTTCCGCTCTCCGGGCGGACGCTCTACCACTAGACCACGGAGGCGGTCTTTGAATTGTGATAATAATCTGCAACGGCGCACATTCGAAAATTAAGCTTTACTTCTGTTTACTCTGCGTGTTAGTTTATGCATGTTGTTTGGGACAACAGCATGAGGACGAATTCATCATGCATATTCTACTCGGCTTGTTCATCCAAGATCCTCATACTGAATAGCGAAAATAGTGATCGATTGAAATCAATATTTTGATGTATTTTTTGTGATCGCGTGCAAAATGATAACAAAAAGATGGTGCTAACAACATGTTTTAGTTCATTCAATATCAGGCTGAATTTGAATATTCTTTATAAATCTCCATTTATTGGGAATATTTGACATCCTTTTGATACAACACGAACTCGTATGCACATCAAATGTTTGATTTTTGTTGTTGTTGTTGTTGTTGTTTAATACTATTCCTCATATATTGCTCAGCAATATTCCAACTATATGACAGCGGTCTGTAAAAAATCTGGTCTGGACCAGACAATCCAGTGATGGATATGAGCATCGATCCACGCAGTTGGGATACGATGACATGCATCAACCAAGTCAGCGAGCCTGACCACCCGATCCCGTTAGTCGCCTCTTACGACATGCAGGGGTTGCTGAAGACCAATTCTAACCGGATTTCCACCGGTCATATAAGCATTGAACTTAATCAGAAACTGTTTTCTATCTAATGGAATTTAAGACGGCTGGAAAAGAGACTGCAGTAAGCGCCGACACTGCCGAAGGATGTGTCGTCACGTGTCGTTGTCATGCTCTCTGTGAATACTTCATGCTGAAGTGTGTTTAAGAATTGATCTTCACTTTGTGTGAGTTCATTGGAGTATGAACCTGCATAGAGTGAGGGCCAAACTGTATGAACGTCGGAGCTTGCGACGACGTTCATACAGTTTGGCCCTCACTCTATGCAGGTTCATACTCCAATGAACTCACACAAAGTGAAAGTCAATTCTTATAATTTTTTATCACAATTTCTTTTCTCAAAGGACGTAGGCCAAGATCTAAACACAATTTTATTTAGTACGTGTGACTTCATGTTTACACTGACAGCCAAACAACAACCAGCTATATCGCGGAATAAAATAGATCCCCCAAAAGAGAGGTGACAAGAGCGTATGGATGTAGAACTTGCTCTTCAGAAACATCTTACGCAACACATGTGTTCATATAATATCCCCATTAGATGAGAAAGGTCTGTAATGAACTACCTCAGTAAGTCAGTCACAATGACAGCGCGTCGTAATACATAAATTACATCAAGTACAAGACGTCAAAATGGCCAACACGATAAACGTAACGGGAGGATTTCCGAAGTTGTTAATGAACCTGTGGCGGTTACATGTGTTAGTCATAATTGATCAACTGACCGATTATTGAAAGGTGATTAAAGATGCGTCAAACAGACACCAAGGTAAATTCGTAGATTGCTGGAGACGGTCACTGTCAGCCTAGACACAGATCGAGTCGATACTGACGATAGTTTGGATGTGCATTTTTGCGTTTGTTCATTAGGATGGGCCGTAGCGAGGAAATTCGTGAACAATCATGCATTCAAGCTCTCTTACGTTTCTCAATGTACACTGAAATGCTGAGACCAAGGTAAAAGGTTCTAAATGATCAGAAATAAAATGTATGTTTTCGTGGTAGGGAATTCCCAGGGTTTCCCCAGGAATGTGGAAGTAGTCCGTCAGTGTTTACGTCATTTCAAGAACACGGTCTCGTGAAAAACGTATGAACGTCAAATTATGTCGTTCATACACTTATGAACGTCAACTTCGCGGTCATTTGACCGACCTCTCGTCCAATGGAAAAGCCGTATATCGTGTAAACGTCAAATTAAAAAATTATATATTTATGAATACGTGAGATAGGGGAAGATAAGTGCTGACGGTCAAGCCATACCAGAATATCATGTCTGTATTTGCCAATATCACCAACCTTCGTACGACAGTGTAAGTGTTTCATTTACACGTTAATCACGACACATCCGTGTTGGCTGTTAAGTCCACTCATCGATCCGACATTTTGGGACCACATTGAATAAAACACGTGTGTTTATATTGATAGGCGGGCGCTTGATACTAAAGTCTACTATTTGGCATTCGACCCTGATTTCCCGTGATAGCGTAAATCACAAAAGAACCTTTATGTATGCCTTATTGATGTAGTGTGAGTATGTGTAACATTTGCTAATAATATTTGCACGTGTTGCACGAACAATCACCAGCGTCCGTGACGGTGAGGACTTCTTGGAAAACTCGTGTTTTTCAAACACTCGTTTGACGGTGCAACCCATTTGCTGTATTTGTTATGCAGACAAAGGGGTGTGAAGTCAGTGTGCTTTTTTGTCATTGTGCCCAATTGTCGTCGCATCTGTCTGTTTCGTGGACTTGCAGTCACGTGAGTACGAAGCTCAGAGTAAACGTTGCTAAGGTTCATCACACTGACACGTGTTAGTGACATGAATAATTCATTATTATTTTATAATCGAAGATCGACAAATGAACGGCGCTGTGTCACTATAAATTCGGTTGTGTAGACTGACGACGTTATTGATCAATTGTTGTTGGAAGTCAGTGTAACCTGATGTATGTTCCCAGAAAAACTAAGTACACTGAGGATTGTTTGTGGTCTCTATATCTCATACTCGTCACGATTCGGTTCGATTCCCCACATGGGTACAATGTGTGAAGCCCATTTCTGGTGTCCCCAGCCGTGATTTTGCTAGGTTTATTACCAGCAGCTAAATGTATTAAAATATGACAATATAAAGAATAGAAAACCCAGTCAATACTGACTATGATCTCTGCTTAAATAAATCAGAGCAAATACCCACACGGCTCAGCTAAGCAACTGTATTACAGTAATACATTGAATAGTCGACTGCGACCAGTTAACACCTGAGTTAATTAACTCAACACTCTTATGAGGGAAAAACCTCGGCTGGGTTAAATAACGGAAAATCCCTGGTCAATAAAATAGACGAGAATGACTGAATATCAAACTAGCCTGGATTAAGGGGCGTAGGGGAAGCCTAGTGGTTAAAGCGTTCGCTCATCACGCCGAAGACCCGGGTTCGATGCCCGACATGGGTACAATGTGTGAAGCACATTTCCGGTGTCCCCTGCCCTGATATTACTGGAATAGTGCTAAAAGGGGCGTAAAACCAATCTCACTCACTCTTATGGACTAAATCTTCTGCTACTTTGACTGAGTAAGGACATTCTAAAATTCCCCCAAAGCAAGACAATCACTGAAAGGTTGGGTATCAACGGATTATTAGAATTGAAAATTATAGCTACTAAGTTTAGCTCAGTACCACCAGACTAAGTCAGTACTAGATCAAAAGTGCCCCGGAATTACTAACGCACCCAGAAGCGTGCCGACCCGTAAACGACCTAACAAAGTCTGGGGATATAGACACAAGATCTTGACTTTGGAATGAAAACTTGCGCGCGGACCTCAGAGGAGACAATCTCCTGGTCAGCCGTGGAATACGATAGTCTGGGCGCTGAACCTAAACTAGTCCTTCACCATGACCGTGGAATATAATTAACACGTCCCATTTTAATTCTGGAAACCCAAAAGTCCAGAAACTCTACGCTCTTTGCCCAGTCTCGGTTAAAGGTATTTACAAAATTAAACATGCCGTTTTCATGGGAACATACCAAGGAAGAAAAAATGAAAAAAAAATTGTTTAAAAACTCAATATTTAGACTATGTCGCCCATGGGCCTGCCCATGGGCGAAGTGTGGCCCATGGGCGAAGTCTGGCCCATGGGTAGGCCCATGGGCAGGCCCATGGGCGAGAATATGTTCCTTTACTTAAAACTCATGTTTTTGTTACGCAAATACATTTAATGTATTCATTCAAGTATCATGACACAAAATTTAATTCATTTTAACTTAATTCAACGATTTTATAGCGATATTGAAATATTTCGCCCATGGGCGAGAAAAAGGTTTGGCCCATGGGCGAGAATATTTTCCTTTACTTAAAACTTATGTTTTTGTTTCGCAAATACATGCAGGTGTTCTTACTATTTTCATGGCACATAATGTAACTCAATTTTACTCAATTCAGCTATTTTACAGATTTATTGAAATATTTCGCCCATGGGCGAGAAAAGGTTTTGCCTTCGAAATCCTTGATTATTCTATCATGCCGGAGTTCTGAAATTCAGTGACAATGTTGCTGAACAGTAGAATCTGATGGACGTATTGTGCAGAACCTGTTTGACACTATGGGTTCCAGGACCACTAACACTGTGAGCTGAAAAAGTTTGGTCCTAACCGCACTCAACATCTTTAATGAACCCGGCCTTATCTCTCAAAACGTTTTGGCAGTTTATCATACGAATTCATGTGCGTGTACAACATTAAATTTTAGTTAGTTTCTATTTCATTTCCCATTTTATGACCCGTTGATACATCCCACTGTGCAATTACGTGACAGGTACGCGTGCGCGTATTTTAATGGAAAGAAACTATTCGTCTTTTATTGCATAACGTTTGGCTGAATATCTTACATTCTAACGAAATCTCGAAATAATTATTTAATTACAAGCAGTGTCGAACTGACCAGTAGGAATTGTGTTTCAATGCCATTGAGGAAAACGGGAGTGAATATTGTGACACCAAAGCAACTTTTAACTGCATTGTCACTTTTGGTTTGAAAATGGTAATAGTTAAGAAAAACGTAACAGCCTTCTTATGACAATTCTCATATTCTCATTAGTGCGTTGTGTCTAATTACAGTGTCGGCCTTATTTACAGGTGATTCTACAATACTTGTTGTCGGTCAATTACAATCTGCCACACCACGCGTGAATAAACAGTTATGCAGGTGTTGCTGTGGGCAAATACCTAGCCTGTACATGTATATTTTTGAGGATACATGTATTACATATTTTCGTTGATATGTGGATATATTAAGCACCAAGACACAAAAAGTTTATGAAAGATGAATTGGTGCCTTGATATATATATTCAACGCGAACGAAGCTTGTATTTTCTCCGCGATCCTGATGTGTATCATCGTTTAATTGGTCATTCGTTTAAAGTATGTTGTGAGGCGCTCAATATACACAGTGTCGTCCGTTTCGCGTGAACTACCACCCTACCCTGTCAGTAAGAGTTATGTAATCGGTACACAAATATATTTGGTGCGATGTCAGTGTGGAAGGAGTTTGAATTACGTCCGCCAGTGGCCACAGAAAGTATAGTACCAATCAACAAGGCCAATGCGTACTAATAACCTAGTGACTCGCGTAACAACGGCTGTCAATATGTCTGCTACATCTACCATACCATCATCCCTGTCACAACTGGCGTATTAACGGTTTATTCAAAAAATTATTGTAGAAATGTCGTTACCAGACTAACGTACGTCGTATTCAGTCCTCAACTGGATGTCACATTCCTTATATCAGTTAACAGCCCTGTTTGTGAAAATATTTACTAGACATAAGATTTAAAGACTAATAAAATCAATTGTAAGACCGCATAGACCATAAAACCGAATAAAATATGTCTTGGTATCATCTCTTGTGTATTAGATGATGGCAATGACCGGAAATGTTATAACGTTAGATTAAGAAGGAGAAACATTAAAGTGTTTTACAATACTTGGAAACATGAGCAATAAGATGTAGCAACATAAACATGCATGGAATAGGGAAAAAGGATGAAAACAAATTGAAAAGGATTTTAATACAAAATTATCGAACTAAATTACTTGCCTGAACAGAAGGGGTACCCAAACTTGTTTGACAGTTATTCGTGTGTTGTAGACTGTCGAATGGGACTGATGTGTGTACGTAGGGTACGCATATCTATTGCAAGTTTTAGTACTCATACACTTTCTCTTTTTGTGTTTTGTTTGTTTGTTAGTTGTATAACGCCACACTTAGCAATATTTCAGCTGCATGACGGCGGTCTGTAAATAATCGAGTCTGGACCAGACAATCCAGTGATTGACATCATGTGCATCGATCCACGCAATTGGGGTACGATGACATGCATCAACCAAGTCAGCGGGCCTGACCACCCGATCCCGGTAGTCGCTTCTTACGACAAGCGCTGTCGCCCTTTTACGCCAAGAATGGTTTGTTGAAGATCTTCACGGGTCTATTGAATGCAGGGATTTGTGTAAAGTCATCAGACAGCATACAATGCCAACTTAAAAAATATACTCAGTGTCTCCGCAAAGTAATATAGTACGGTACTTAGAGTACATGTGAGATTATACTCAGATTAGGGAGATGTTTAATCCATATAACGTGTTATTATTCTACCTAACAATGTATTTAATGAAATGAATGCAAAACAAACTCAACGGCTAAAAGGTTTCATTGAAAAAACTACCCCTAGTCTTGACTAATAAAACAACTGCAACCCGACACAGATTAAACGCAACTTACAAACACAATCATAATCTGGTTAGTCTGTATCACTCAACGAGACCGCTTACTCTGCCCACAGTATGACAGTATTGGGCAGTTCAGTAATTAGGAGCCAAAACCAGGCAGGTACGCTGGTCACACTTGACTGGTCTGACTGATGATTAGGTCGTCTGACAATTGTGAGTGAACCATAGCAAGAAGTATCTGCGAAACTATTTGCTCCTTTTATTGGACCGATTAGTTTTATGACCATGGGCCTCGGCACAAGCGTGGTGTTGGAAGACAAGTTATACATGTACATCCGATATGGTGACTGTTTTTCGCTATTCATATTCTAAATACATTCATAATACCACAACATTTTAGTACTCCTTGAAACTTTACAATCACTTAATATGTACAATAGATTGAACGAGAACACTTGATATATTGCAGATTATTAAATCATTGTCTCTATTATCAGCCGCTACGTTTGTATCGTTTGCATTGTACAAAGAAATATTTTATCTGTCCTTTTGCAGATTTAGCCTCAGAATGTGCTCATTCGAATTAGGAACGAAAATAATTGCTTATCATGAGTATATATGATACAGTTAAAAGTTACTTGTACACTGTAGACGTATTCACTTTAAAGTCGCATACGACCTTCGCGAGCGAGTTGAATGATCTAGGTTAATTGGAACGAAGTCTAGAGAGGGTTATACAGTTTTGTATTTGGTAATGTGTAGGTTTGTTAAATATAATTTTTTAAATTCCTTTTATTTCAACATGTAAAAACATAACTATGCGCTTAAAAACAGAGCTGACTTGATGGGAGATAGCCACCTCAGATTGTCTGTTGGACACGGTTTAACCTTACTGTGTCCTCACTCTGGTTGTTGTTACCGTTGTTATAAGGGATTAAGATCTACGGCTCATTGCATTTTTGGTTACAGTCTGTATCACTAAAGTGGACATGTGCCAAAATGTGAACTCCAGACAATAATAACCTGAGGGTAAATCCACGTGCGTCTGCCTTTCCCCTCGTTCACCTTCGAAATCCTTGATTATTAAATATCATGCCAGAATTCTGAAATTCAGTGACAATGTTGCTGAACAGTAGAATCTGATGGACGTTTTGTGCAGAACCTGTTTGACACTATGGGTTCCAGGACCACTTACACTGTGAGCTGAAAAAGTTTGGTCCTAACCGCACCCAACATCTACAAGTTTGTAAGCTTGTAGACATCATTAAGAAGTAATTAACAGTCCCATGCTGAGACCTTTCTCAAAATTCAGACCGGTGGCAGGCTGCCAACAAAGAGAAGAAAATATCGCAACCCCGACACGAGTGTGCTCAGTCAAACAATGAACTTACGACCGGCAGAAAACAACTCCAGTTGAGTATGCCGATGCTGTATCTCAGCCGTGTTGGCCTGAAAATTTAAACATGCTAATTAAATCCAAAATCGTATAATTATTTTTAATAGAAACCGTATCTTAATTTGTTCTTGCACTGCATCATATCGTGTATTTCATCTGTATATGTGTAATGTGTATATGTATCAATGACTACACTTATACCGCATATTCTGCAACAGACTATAATTAATCACCTTATTATTGTCTCTCCATTTACCATGGCTGACTGCACTAATACCCTTTTAACAGTGGACACGGATATCAGTATACATGTAGGCTTTTTGTTCAAAAAGGAATATGCAGGAAATTATATGTAACAATTAACTGTGTACTAATTACATGTTTGAATGTTATCAGTTTTACGTTCTGAGATACAGTGATGTAAGCATCTTCTAAAATCTTCTAAAAATATAATAAAATACAAAACTCTCTGCCGTAATTTTTGTGTGGAAATCATTCGATCAAGTAAAAATGACTGCGTGACAAGACGAATCAACTATTTATACCCGATAAAAGAAACTGCCGTATTTTAGGAACAGTGCTACAACAAGACATTTGAAATTTCTAACAAGCAGATACATTAGAGACAGTGACTAGACTACAGGTACGTAATCCGTATCAATCAAAGTTGTAAAAAAACTGAAAATCATATCTGTAGGAGACCTACCAAATTACCAAGTTTTATCATTACTATATTTATTACAATGCAAATACTTTAGTGATACATTTTGTAGAGGAGAGGGCATACACACAAGTATATTGCTTCCGTGTGTGAATGCAGGTTGTACTTGGTATCTCAGTTCTCAGTTTCATACCGGTTGTATAACTGAATTTGTATATGGAACCATGCGTACAGCATGACAATTACTTGCTATTCGTCAGTTTACAACACACATAACACGGTCAAACAATTTTAGGCACCGCTTTTGCGAGTTATTTAGTACAATAATGTTTTATTAAAATCTATTTCAATTTGTTTTCACCATTTTCCCTATTGACAGTCGTTGTTACGTGCGTCACTAGGTAATCAGTACGGATTGACCTTGTTTATTGTTTCTATACTTTGAGGATTTCTGTGGCAAGTGGCGGACGTAATTCAAACTCCTTCCGCACTGACACCGCATCAAATATATTTGTGTACCGATTACATAACTCTAATGGACAGGGTGGGTTGGTAGTTCACCGGACGACACTGTGTATATTGGGCGGCTCCTTTGATATCTCCTCCAAACATACGTTTATTGAATGACCCCATTAAACGATGATACACATCTCGATGAATATATCAAGGCACTAATTCATCTTTCATAAACATTTTTTTGTCTTTGTGCTTAATATATCCACATATCAACGAACATTTGTAAAACATGTATCCTAAAAAAAATAAACATTTTCAGGCTAGGTATTTGCCCACAGCAACACCTGCATAACTGTTTATTCACGCGTGGTGTGGTAGATCGTAATTGACCGAGAGCAGGTATTGTAGAATCACCTGTAAATAAGGCCGACACTGTAATTAGATACAACGTACTAATGAGAATTATCATAAGAAGGCTGTTGTTTTTTCTGAACTGTTACCATTTCCATACCAAAAGTGACAATGCAGTTAAAAGTTGCTTTAGTGTCACAATATTCTCTCACGTTTTCCTCAATGGCATTGAAACATAATTCCCACTGGTCAGTTCGAAACCGCATGTAATTAAATAATTATTTCGAGATTTCGTTAGAATGTAAGATATTCAGCCAAACGTTATGCAATAAAAGACGAATAGTTTTTTTCATTAAAATACGCGCACGCGTACCTGTATATTGCATACCTAGTGTCACGTAATTGCCCAGTGTGATGTATCAACGGGACATTAAATGGGAAATGAAAAAGAAACTAACTAAAATTTAATGTTGTGGAAAATAACTCCAATGAATTGGAGTACACGCACATGAATTCGTATGATAAACAGTCAAAACGTTTTGAGAGGTAAGGCCGGGTTCATTAAAGATCGCTACAATATGTAAAACAGGTGAAATTTGTAGAACTAAAGGAAACATCCAACCAAATGCCCTTTTTAAATAGTAATGTAATGATATAATATAAAGTATATTTCACATGATACAATATACTTTGCAAACAGTTAGTTGATGCTTGAAAGGGACTGACGAAAACATGGGCGAAATATTTTAATAACGCCGTAAAATAGTTGAATTAAGTAAAAATTAGTTAAATTTTGTGTCATGATACTTGAATAAATACATTTAATGTATTTGCGAAACAAAAACATGAGTTTTAAGTAAAGGAACATATTCTCGCCCATGGGCCTGCCCATGGGCCTACCCATGGGCCAAACCTTTTTCTCGCCCATGGGCGAAATATTTCAATATCGCTATAAAATCGTTGAATTAAGTTAGAATGAGTTTAATTTTGTGTCATGATACTTGAATGAATACATTAAATGTATTTGCGAAACAAAAACATGAGTTTTAAGTAAAGGAACATATACTCGCCCATGGGCCTGCCCATGGGCCTACCCATGGGCCAAACCTTTTTCTCGCCCATGGGCGAAATATTTCAATATCGCTATAAAATCGTTGAATTAAGTTAAAATGAGTTAAATTTTGTGTCATGATACTTGAATGAATACATTAAATGTATTTGCGAAACAAAAACATGAGTTTTAAGTAAAGGAACATATTCTCGCCCATGGGCCTGCCCATGGGCCTACCCATGGGCCAGACTTCGCCCATGGGCAGGCCCATGGGCCACACTTCTCCCATGGGCAGGCCCATGGGCAGGCCCATGGGCGACATAGTCTAAATATTGAGTTTTTAAACAATTTTTTTTTCATTTTTTCTTCCTTGGTATGTTCCCATGAAAACGGCATGTTTAATTTTGTAAATACCTTTAACCGAGACTGGGCAAAGAGCGTAGAGTTTCTGGACTTTTGGGTTTCCAGAATTAAAATGGGACGTGTTAATATTTATTTTATGAAAAAATAATAATCTAGAAATGCATACAAAAGCAAGTCTAGCCAGCTCAAGCTAGCTCTATTCTGAAATCAGCATAGGGAATTTTTTTATTTTTAGAGTCAAGAAGGATATTGTGTAATATAAGATTTCAGAGACTAAATGTTAGTCTAAACCTAAACATGTGTGTTTCTAAACATGGGAAAAAAACATAAAAAGCAAACTCTGGTAAGAGAGTGACACTTAATCAAAAGAGAATGAAACAGTCGGGTCACTAATTCTCTTAATGCAATGACACAATTTGCCGGACTTTGCCGAATGGCGTCGGACATTGGACGGTTAAGGCGAGGGGAGATTCACGGTCAAAGACCCTGAATTAGGCGCGTTTTACGACCCAGTGACACTGATCAGTTTAAAAACAGACAACAAAAACTCAAACAATCATGAAAAAGGTAACTCCACAGTAGACATAACGGGGTGCTGCTTGATGAATCTCCACGCATCAAGGCGTCATTGCTATTCCCTTTCTTCCCAAACAATTTATCTTTAAGGACACCAAATACCAATCTCATTAAAATCACATCAAATGTTTTTGCAAAAGTTCTGAACCTGTAAGCAGACTGATTGTGTCGCTGTCCGGTCGCAGCAAATCAGTCAACTCGTTGCGTTAGATCCATATCTCCGCCTTTGATAGATTTCCAAGGGTCTAGCTGTATTCAGAGATAAATGCTTTGGGAGCAAACGGGTACCACGATATTCTGTAATGTAAGATCTGACGGACTTTGTGAAGGTCTGCGCAACAAATGTATCGGACATCAGTCGAACGTTATGAAGGCGTGATTCATAGCAATGTAACATTTGGTTGGTTGGTTTGTTGTTTAACGCCGCACTCAGCAATATTCCAGCTATATGACGGCGGTCTGTAAAATAATCGAGTCTGGACCAGACAATCCAGTGATTAATATCATGAGCATCGATCCACGCAATTGGGATCGATGACACGTATCAACCAAGTCAGCGAGCCTGACCACCCGATCCCGTTAGTCGCATTTTACGACAAGCATAATCGCCTTTTACGACAAGCATAGTCGCCTTTTACGGCAAGTATGGGATGCTGAAGACCTATTCTACCCCGGAATCTTCACGGGTCAGCAATGTAACAGCGACCAGTGGATGTTTGACAGACAAAAGCAGAGCCGTATGTTTCTGCTATTTCGCAGCTTGTTATTTGCCGAGTTGACGTCAATAAGACGACTACTGCAGTACATGTGTTTAGTTAACGCACGTGAAACAAGTGGTCTCTCGTTAAGCATGTGCATCAGCAGCGAATGTGTACCCGAGGGGATGAGATGGTGGTGTGAGTGCAAACCTTGGGTTGTATATTCTCCAGGGGGCTGCGACTGGTCTGGGTAAATAACATGTAGCGCCGTGAGTTTTGTTTGTTTGTTTGTTGTTTATAGCCGCAATATTCCAGCTATATTACGGCGGTCTGTGTAAACAATCGAGTTTGGACCAGACAATCCAGTGATTGATATCATGAGCATCGATCCACGCAATTGGGATCGATGACATACATCAACCAAGTCAGTGAGCCTGACCACCCGATCCCGACAAGCATAGTCGCCTTTTACAGCAAGCATGGGTTGCTGAAGACCTATTCTAACCCGGATCTTCCGGGGTCAGCGCCGTGAGTATGCTTTAGGGCATGGATGCTGCGACGCAAATACATTATACATGCATTAATATACATGTGTTAATATACATGTGTTCAAGTACTGTCGAATATGCTAGAAAAATGCTTTGTCTTTATTTAATAAATACGAGTCATGAAAATAGCATATCAAAGTAACGCAAATCTACCTAAATCTTGCCTAGCCTAACTGACAATATGGTTAGCCTTAAAATGTACTTTTACGGGTAAAATGATGATAAACCTAGAAAATATTCGTGTGTTGTCATGCATGTGTGAAACGGCTGCTTGATGTAATTACCGAACACCTGTTCCGAGATGATGACATCACACAAATATCACCTGAGTTGGGATGGTCCCAAATGATGCTGTTATTGTACTTAATTGACATATGCGTTGATGGAGTAGCAATTTAGGATATGTACTTATATATGTGCTTGGAAAAATGATGGAATAGTTGGAAGCCATGAAACGCGATCAATATTGGAAGGTTGCGGTTTTGGAATCAAGAAGTATTTGTTGTCTCCGCTGATGACATATATGAATTTGTGCTATCACCCAAAGGTATGAGACCGCCTCCGTGGTCTAGTGGTATAGCGTCCGCCCGGAGAGCGGAAGGTCCGGGGTTCGATCCCCGGCCGCGTCATACCAAAATACGTTAAAAGATGGTACTTGTTGTTATCCTGTCTGGCGCTCGGCATTAAGGGGCTAAAACAAGGACTGGTCGGCTCGGAGTCAGTATACTATGTCTGAGTGGGGTATCCATGTTAAACTGCGGCATGGTATCTCAGTGAGCTAGTACTATAAATCGGCATCAGTCCGGACTAGCACAAGCAGCCACACAAACACATACACGTACATGTACATGCACGTCGCTATATAAGTGCAATATTTGACGCGACGTTAAACCCAATTTAACCTCACCTGACCCAAAGGTATGATAACTGGTGCAACAAGGCTGATATCTATCAAAGACTGCGTTGATCCTCCCTTTGACATGCTTGAGTTTGAATGTTGTGTCATGTCTTGCCACGAACCCTTTACAGTTAGCCCAGATAAACACAACAGGGTTGAGCTCACAATGTCTGACTGACGAACGTAACACAACGTGAGTGTGTTGCGCCGCCAGCACATCTGTTTTGTACTTTCCTGGTTTCGTATTCAGCCGAATTGTCTCTATGAGTTGAACTTTCGTTTTCGATTCTCTGAAGTCGACATTGCAAGATGTCAGATATTCCTGTATGGTCGCCTTCAGACTACTCATGGTTGGCGCGACAGTATCTGGTCCCCGACGTTCTATTAACTGGCGTTATCCATGACAATGACACTGAGGTTGTTTAAAATGGGAATAGCTTATTTTCGAACCAGTCTATGAACACATCGCTCCCTATCATTTCCTCATGAAAATCACCAGGTTGTTTTTCGCCTAAAAAAACAGCACACAAACATCAATAAGCCCCTGAAAAACAATGACACGATTACCTTTACCTGATGGTACCATTGGTGTTTTTCGTCCATCTGACGGTTGCCACATGTAGTCAGTGGAATTATTCTTATTCACCCAGGTTTCATCAAGGTAAATGACCCGGAAGCCCTGACTACGATAGTCATGATAGATGATATGACCTCATAGACAGGATGGAATTTTCCCCCCTGAAAAGTGCTCTGTCATCGCCACGCGCAGTGTATCGAAATCCCATCTCGTGGGGAGCAATAGTTAGTGCAGTCCGGGAAACATTAATTGTGTATTTAATTTCCTCCCGATTTTTACTACAAGTCGGGCGTACCGTTTGCTCATAAAGCTTGTACACTATACGCCTTATCACCCTGTGTAAAGCCGTCCAGTACCCATTAACGTCCCGGTTTTGTTTTTGAGACCACCCCTTTTCCTGTTTTGTTTCATTTATCATCCCGTAGACTTGATGGTATGAACTGAAAACGCCATAGCTTTGGCAGTTCGGTAATTCACCCTATCTAATCTAATAAATAGTTGAAACTTTCCTTCTAAAGTGTAAGGAACTTGTATACATTTCTAAGTACGGACTCCATGTCGCATACCATGGCTACAGCAATGCAAGTGTAATGTAACATGCATTATGGGAGTAGTGCCGACAAAACAAATGCAGCGTCATTTTGTTATTTCATATGTTGCACATCAAGAATTTTCTCCATGTAATTTGTTTTAGATGTTTTATGAGGACAACGTTATTATCACTATAACGGTGTCAGGTTCGCATATTTCTATAGTCCGTTTTAGACTGCAATCATTGGACTTTGTCTCCTGTAAAATTGTTGATAGGACTCCTTGTGACTGAAATAATTCAAAGCACAAGTAGGTCCATCGGGAGCAACAGTCTGTCTATTTGCTATTGTCATTAAACAACTCCCGGGGGATAGTTTGCGTTCAGAACCCACTGTTTGTTTCTGGAGATGCCTAGATGGGTCTGTTGTCTACGTATATATGATAGTATGATTAATGAAGTATTGGTGTCTGTGGTACAAATAGAATAACTCATTGAGAGTCATGTCTCGGGACGGACTTTTGGATGTTAGTTGTCCGAGTGTTTCGATTGAAGCTGCTTGAAAATGCTTGTGGGCAGCTCAAGACTCG
Source organism: Haliotis rufescens (assembly GCF_023055435.1). Classification (NCBI taxonomy): domain Eukaryota; kingdom Metazoa; phylum Mollusca; class Gastropoda; order Lepetellida; family Haliotidae; genus Haliotis; species Haliotis rufescens. The sequence goes on from NW_025964279.1 coordinate 2,923,103, forward strand.
GCCGATATTTGGTGGGACGATGCAAGAGAGCTCAGAAGCTAAACTGATATTTGGCGTGGAGGTACCTTAGACACTGATACTTGGTGTGAAGTGGAGGTGTCTAGCAGCTCGGCAACACACTGATACTTGGTGTGAAGTGAGGGTACCTAGAGCTCGGCAACACACTGATACTTGGTGTGAAGTAGAGGTGTCTAGCAGCTCGGCAACACACTGATACTTGGTGTGAAGTGAGGGTACCTAGAGCTCGGCAACTCACTGATACTTGGTGTGAAGTGAGGGTACCTAGCGGCTCGGCAACACACTGATACTTGGTGTGAAGTGAGGGTACCTAGAGCTCGGCAACACACTGATACTTGGTGTGAAGTAGAGGTGTCTAGCAGCTCGGCAACACACTGATACTTGGTGTGAAGTGAGGGTACCTAGCGGCTCGGCAACACACTGATACTTGGTGTGAAGTGAGGGTACCTAGAGCTCGGCAACACACTGATACTTGGTGTGAAGTAGAGGTGTCTAGCAGCTCGGCAACACACTGCTACTTGGTGTGAAGTGAGGGTACCTAGCGGCTCGGCAACACACTGATACTTGGTGTGAAGTGAGGGTACCTAGAGCTCGGCAACTCACTGATACTTGGTGTGAAGTGGAGGTACCTAGCAGCTCGGCAACACACTGATACTTGGTGTGAAGTAGAGGTGTCTAGCAGCTCGGCAACACACTGATACTTGGTGTGAAGTGAGGGTACCTAGCGGCTCGGCAACACACTGCTACTTGGTGTGAAGTGAGGGTACCTAGCGGCTCGGCAACACACTGATACTTGGTGTGAAGTGAGGGTACCTAGAGCTCGGCAACTCACTGATACTTGGTGTGAAGTGGAGGTACCTAGCAGCTCGGCAACACACTGATACTTGGTGTGAAGTAGAGGTGTCTAGCAGCTCGGCAACACACTGATACTTGTTGTGAAGTGAGGGTACCTAGAGCTCGGCAACACACTGATACTTGGTGTGAAGTGGAGGTACCTAGCAGGTCGGCAACACACTGATACTTGGTGTGAAGTGAGGGTACCTAGCGGCTCGGCAACACACTGCTACTTGGTGTGAAGTGAGGGTACCTAGCGGCTCGGCAACACACTGATACTTGGTGTGAAGTGAGGGTACCTAGCGGCTCGGCAACACACTGCTACTTGGTGTGGAGGTACCTGGCAACACACTGATACTTGGTGTGAAGTGAGGGTACCTAGCAGCTCGGCAACACACTGATACTTTGTGTGGAGGTACCTGGCAACACACTGATACTTGGTGTGAAGTAGAGGTGTCTAGCAGCTCGGCAACACACTGATACTTGGTGTGAAGTGAGGGTACCTAGCGGCTCGGCAACACACTGATACTTGGTGTGAAGTGGAGGTACCTAGCGGCTCGGCAACACACTGATACTTGGTGTGAAGTGAGGGTACCTAGCAGCTCGGCAACACACTGATACTTGGTGTGAAGTGAGGGTACCTAGAGCTCGGCAACTCACTGATACTTGGTGTGAAGTAGAGGTGTCTAGCAGCTCGGCAACACACTGATACTTGGTGTGAAGTGAGGGTACCTAGAGCTCGGCAACTCACTGATACTTGGTGTGAAGTAGAGGTGTCTAGCAGCTCGGCAACTCACTGATACTTGGTGTGAAGTGAGGGTACCTAGCAGGTCGGCAACACACTGATACTTGGTGTGAAGTAGAGGTGTCTAGCAGCTCGGCAACTCACTGATACTTGGTGTGAAGTAGAGGTGTCTAGCAGCTCGGCAACACACTGATACTTGGTGTGCAGTGAGGGTACCTAGCAGGTCGGCAACACACTGATACTTGGTGTGAAGTAGAGGTGTCTAGCAGCTCGGCAACACACTGGTACTTTGTGTGGAGGTACCTGGCAACACACTGATACTTGGTGTGAAGTGGAGGTATCTAGCAGCTCGGCAACACACTGGTACTTTGTGTGGAGGTACCTGGCAACACACTGGTACTTTGTGTGGAGGTACCTGGCAACACACTGATGCTTTGTGTGAAGTGGAGGTACCTAGCGGCTCGGCAACACACTGATGCTTGGTGTGGAGGTACCTGGCATTACACTGATACTTTGTGTGGAGGTACCTGGCAACACACTGATACTTTGTATGGAGGAACCTGGCAACACACTGATGCTTTGTGTGGAGGTACCTGGCAACACACTGATGCTTTGTGTGGAGGTACCTTGCAACACACTGATACTTTGTGTGGAGGTACCTGGCAACACACTGATGCTTTGCGTGGAGGTACCTGGCAACACACTGATACTTTGTGTGGAGGTACCTGGCAACACACTGATGCTTTGTGTGGAGGTACCTGGCAAGACACTGATACTTGGTGTGGAGGTACCTGGCAGCACACTGATACTTTGTGTGGAGGTACCTGGCAACACACTGATACTTTGTGTGGAGGTAACTGGCAACACACTGATACTTTGTGTGGAGGTACCTGGCAACACACTGATGCTTTGTGTGGAGGTACCTGGCAACACACTGATACTTGGTGTGAAGGTACCTGGCAGCACACAGATACTTGGTGTGAAGGTACCTGGCAGCACACTGATACTTGGTGTGAAGGTACCTGGCAGCACACTGATACTTGGTGTGAAGTGAGGTGTCTAGCAGCTCGGCAACACACTCATATTTGGTGTGAAGTGGAGGTACCTAGTAGCTCGGCAACACACTGATACTTGGTGTGATGTGATGTGTCTAGCAGCTCGGCAACACACTGATACTTGGTGTGAAGTGGAGGTACCTAGAGCTCGGCTTCACACTGATACGTGGTGTGAAGTGGAGGAACCTAGAGCTCGGCAACACACTGATACGTGGTGTGAAGTGGAGGTACCTAGTAGCTCGGCAACACACTGATACTTGATGTGAAGTGAGGTGTCTAGCAGTTCGGCAACACACTGATACTTGGTGTGAAGTGGAGGTACCTAGCAGCTCGGCAACACACTGATACTTGGTGTGGAGGTACCTTGCAACACACTGGTACTTTGTGTGGAGGTACCTGGCAACACACTGATGCTTTGTGTGAAGTGGAGGTACCTAGCAGCTCGGCAACACACTGATACTTTGTGTGGAGGTAGCTTGCAACACACTGATACTTTGTGTGGAGGTACCTTGCAACACACTGATACTTGGTGTGGAGGTACCTGGCAACACACTGATACTTTGTATGGAGGTACCTGGCAACACACTGATACTTTGTATGGAGGTACCTGGCAACACACTGATACTTTGTATGGAGGTACCTTGCAACACACTGATACTTTGTATGGAGGTACCTGGCAACACACTGATACTTTGTATGGAGGTACCTGGCAACACACTGATACTTTGTGTGGAGGTACCTTGCAACACACTGATACTTTGTATGGAGGTACCTGGCAACACACTGATACTTTGTGTGGAAGTACCTTGCAACACACTGATACTTTGTGTGGAGGTACCTGGCAACACACTGATACTTTGTGTGGAGGTACCTGGCAACACACTGATACTTTGTGTGGAGGTACCTGGCAGCACACTGATACTTTGTGTGGAGGTACCTGGCAACGCACTGATACTTTGTGTGGAGGTACCTTGCAACACACTGATGCTTGGTGATGAAGCAAGGACTCCATTTGTTTGATGCTAATCAGGCCTCCACCTGAACGGTGCTTTCAGTGACGGCGTTGTTATGACACCTGATCTACCACGCCCCGCTAAGTCATACGGCAGGTTGCATCACGTGACCAGTTGTTTATCAGAGCGGCACACTCACCTGTACGTTGTGCAGGCAATGTACAAATCGAACTCAATCTGTCTATGACAGGATCGCTTAGTTTAATTAGTCTGCGATTAGTCTTCAGGTCTTTAGTTGCATCAACAGCTGGATCCCGGGCAGTATTAAGCTGCAATCATCCTCATCCTCGTCCCAACATAGCTACCGGCATCTGTACCTGGCAATCATCATCACTCAGTCTTTATGTCCCATCTGGATTTAGACAACAGCCGGGAGTGGCTGATCGTCATTGCGGTGTAGACCACTTAAACGTCAGGTGAGGTTAAGTTGAATGGGGTTTAACGTCGCGTTCAAGCTCTGGATTATATATTTATCGTCGTGCATGCACGTGTTCGAGTGCGCGTGTGCCTGTACTAGTCCGGATACATGACGCTTTTACAGTGCTACAGTGCTTTCCCCCATGTTTATTTAGATGAAGAATTGAGTCTGGACCAGACAATTCAGTGATTGACATAATGAACATCGATCCATGCAATTGGGATACGATGACGTGCATCAACGAACTTGACCAGCCGATCCCTTAGACGCCACTTACGACAAGCATAGTCGCCTCATAAGGCAAGCATTGGTTGCTGAAGACCTATTCTAACCCGTATCTTCACGGGTGTTACCAATCAATCGTAACGATATGATATTGCGTGGTTTTGTTGTTAAGAGCAGGTTACGATACAACACCATTGTCGTTTCTGGGCATTCTATGTCATCGTATCCCAATTGCGTGGATCGATGCTCATGATGTCAATCACTCGATTGTCTGGTCCAGACCGCCGTCATATAGCTGGAATATTGCTGAGTGCAGCGTTAAACTACAGGCTCAATCACTTTTGGCATTCTATCTGACAAAACAGTAGAGACGCAGTTTACCTAAACTGGAACGTGGGGGCACGGGTGGCCCAGTCGTCTAAGGCTCCGCGATTCGCTTTGCAGAGTTGCGTCCCTTGGGTACGCCAGAAACCGATAATTGTGGGTTCGAATCCCGGTTCGCGCCGATTATGTTTCTAGGTTTGTCGCACCATACCCGTGCTCGTGGGTTTCACCGGAGTGGTAAACGCCTGAGACCTGCATCACTTCGGGCTTTCCTCCCACATTAAGCTGACACGCCGTGATATAACTGGAATACTGTTAAAAGCGGCGTTAAACCCAACTCACTCACTCAACTGGAACGAGTGCACGTCTGTTTGATGTCTTCACTTGAACACGTACGTCATGCAGATGTAATCACTTGGACGTCAGACACGTCACATGACTTGTTCTTAACATAAGCCATCGTCAATGCAGTTTAAACTAAGCAAAGGTGAAGTAGTTCACCCAATCCCGACGAACGACTAGCGGGAGTCTAATGCCCCTGGATTAAACAAAGACGGTTAAGGTTTCAATGGTAAATCCCGAGACGGCGTGCCTGCATGGGTTGTATCGGCGGGTCACGTGGGACAGTCCCGTGACGTATAACTCACCAAATTACCAGCCATGACCTTGGTTAGGAAGAATTCCCCAGGTGTAATTACAAGTAAAATCGATGTCCATTTTATTGTTTAGACAACGACTGAAGCTTGTCTTTGCACTAAATTCATGGTAAACACTTTTTAGCCTGGATTGTCTGTTCCTGTCTTACTCCGTTGGCGCTGAGAGTGAATATGCTTGTTTGGGAGTCAGGTTTTGCAGTATTTAGTTGTAAAAAATATACAGCCAGCTCGATGGGGATTGAGAACATATGTATTGGCTGACAGTATGTTCATCTCTTCTTTTGGCGGGGCAACGGGTGCCAAAATTCTCTGCCAAGAATTGCGTCCCTTTGGAATACCAGGATCATATGATCGGGGTTCGAATCCTAGATTGGAATATATAGCTGACGCATCCTGATTGCCTTAGCTATATATGCAGGCTCGTGGGTTTCATTGAAGTGGTTAGCGTCTAAAAACTGCATCACGTTAGGCTTTCATCTAACAGTTAACTGACGTTTAAAGCGGCGTTCATCTTACCTCACTCACTCACTATAGATTTCCACTGTTCTGTGCCATGTTCGTCTCTTTGAAGGTCCATAGGTCATTCGTTCGAAGCTCATTGAGTTGTGGGGTTATGTGTGGGGGGTGCACGTGTTTTGGGGATAAATGTTGAATGTCTTCGGGCGGATGGCGTCGCCTCGTCACATCAACCCCGTAAAGATCCGGGTTAGAATTGGTGTTCAGGAACCCATGCTTGTCGATTTACAGATTGTCGTCACATAACTTGAATATTGCTGAGGGTAACAAACAAACAAACAAACAGACATTCAAACATAATTCGCCGTGCTACAAATGAAATACTGTTCAAAGCAGCGTTAAACAGAACTTACTCAGCTGAATCGATGCTTCTCCATGGTTTATTTAGTGTCCCATTGGAATGAGTAATGTCACCAAGTTGAGAAAAACAAAGTAATTTCAAAGAACAAATGGTCCGAGTATAAAGAGTTTTATTCCAGAAAAGGTGAAAAAAAGATATATTTGTATCGTAATGATCAATCACATTGGTGATTTAAAAGTACGTAAAACACAAACCAAATGACTTTCACATTAACTGGCGTTATCTTTCCAAGTGTGTTCACCGTGCACATAGTTCTATAGAGTGGCATCCCCTTAAGGCGGACACTCTGCTTACCGGGCGGTTACTGCTAAGAACGATACACAAGATATACATTCTGTACCAGTCTTTGATGTGAAGTTATCTTCATGGGAATATTGATGTGAAGTTATCTTCATGGGGACATTGACAGGAAGTTATCTTCATGGGGACATTGATATGAAGTTACCTTCATGGGAATATTGATGTGAAGTTATCTTCATGGGAATATTGATGTGAAGTTATCTTTATCGGGATATTGATAGGAAGTTATCTTCATGGGGACATTGATAGGAAGTTATCTTCATGGGGACATTGATATGAAGTTATCTTCATGGGAATATTGATGTGAAGTTATCTTCATGGGAATATTGATGTGAAGTTATCTTTATGGGGACATTGATATGAAGTTATCTTCATGGGGACATTGATATGAAGACAGTGGCGTCTGTTTCTCGATGTTCTATTATATTTAATCAATAAGTATTTTGTTTATTTAAAGTTTTATATACGCTCTTATTCACTGAATAATTCTATTGTTTCTTCGTGAAATCTAGGAGGAAAAGGTCTTCAACAACCTAAACTTGCCGTAAAAGGCGACTATGCTTGTTGTAAGAGGCGACTAACAGGATCGGGTAGTCAGGCACGCTGACTTGGTTGATGCATGTCATCGTATCCCAATTGCGTGGATCGATGCACATGATGTCAATCACTGGACTGTCCTATCCAGACTCGATTATTTACAGACCGCCGTCATGTAGCTGGAATATTGCTGAGTTCGGCGTTAAACAACAAACAAACAAACAAACAAACATTTCATTTCAAAACGGGTAGAGAATTGTAATGCATTCTTTTCCATTCGAAACACATATCGAATTCAGAAACGTTTTAACGGTAAACCGTTGGACTTATTAGCGCTCTCTTGCACAATACACCTATAGAAAGTGCCTTGCATAAAACGATTCCGCAGTGGGAAAGCAGCGCCCTTTGTAGTACCTAATGGAGTGTGACCATTCCTGCACTTCATTCAGTAAATATGAGCATAGCTGCACAGCTGTTGACTGTTGTATGCCTGTTGCAGGTAGCGGCCCTCTCGATGGTGTGGTTATTGATTGGAACCTGCGCGTGGCAGCTGGAGTGAGTGGAAGAGTCGCTCCAGTGTATATACATACATCTGGGACCAGCCCAAATCATGGATAGGAAGGGAAAGTTGAGCCAGTCACGTGACACAACGCGGGAAGGAGGAGGAGGAGGCGGACGAGAGGCAGGGAGGCAGTTTCTGTCCCCGGAAACAACAAACCTTGACAGGGCCCCAAGTTTACATGGATTACACGCTCAGAGCTCCACGGAAACAAGCGGATTAGGGGAAACCATCACTTCTGGTTTTTCCTCTCAGGAAAGTATACACAGTTTAAGAGGTTCGACCAGGACGAGGGGGGATACGGGGGGGTTGAGTCTTACCCCAGAGGAAGCTGAGGCTCATAGACGTGAGTTGCAAGCGCGGGGGACAGGGAGGGGGGATATGAGAACGGATAGTAAGAAAAATAAAGACCGGTCCAGGATGAATGACCATTACAACAGCGGTCCTGGACATTCGAACTATAACGAGTACTTCGCCCAGGGGACGACGGTCATGGATACGCTATCCCCAATGGGGCTCCAAAGGGAGCATATTGATGAGGAGTGGGACAAACGGAGTGGGAGCCGGAGGAGTTCCGCCATCAGCAGGTCATCCCAGGGCGGATCCATAAAGTCCCGGAGCTCCGTCAGGGCCAAGTTTCTTGGAGCCTCTTTAGGGTCCCAGTGGGCCAAATGGTCGAATGACAGACGTGCGTCTTTTCGACGCCGTATCGAAATGATAGAGAATTCCGAACGGAAAAAAGAAAGAACTTCCACGCCTGTTAAAAAGGCAAGACAGGAAGGATTAAAATTCGTTCATCCGGATTTGGAACGGAAGTACCTTTCGGAGGATGACATCAAGGAGTTACGCAGGCACAAGCAGGAGCAATACAACGCTTATCGTGTGATTGAGAAAGGGAAAAAGAAAAGTCGGTTTACGTCTGCTGAAGTTCAGTTGTCGATGCATCAGTGGCATGTGCTGAGCGAATTCTGGGAACACGAGGTGTTTGTACGGTTACGATGGCTTGGCGTGTTCGTCAGCATGGTGACGACCTTAGTGATGATCATCAGTATAACTAACGCCAACTGGCACGCATACGAGCTGAAACCACGTGAGTACTTATTTATTTACAATAATTCTCCTATTAATCTTGTCCTCTTATCGAATCTTCCTTTGGCTTAACGAAGTCTGGGGAACTCTTCGTTGTTGCGATGTTCGATAGTCGGGATGTAATTGCGTTGATCAGCGCGGCTTAGTGGATGGGATTAGCTTAGTTTAAGCTGATTTCGTTCTGACCAACGTACACCGTTGTTGCTTATCGTTAGTACCGTGTCCATGCACGCCAATTAAGCGTAATGTATCACTTTATTGCCACACACGCAGTTTCTTGTACGCAGATTCCATTATTAGAATCTGTAACAATTTGAAAATCTATTTCACCATCAACGTTGCAGTATCATGATTTTGATTATTATGATGATGATGATTATTATTATTATTAGCTCTCTGTGGAACATAAGATGGTTAATCAGTCTGACCAGTTTTCATTTTGTGACTTATTGTATTTAAATGACCATCGCATTAGACCACTGGACACGCATCCACAACACCATGAAAATCAGTTCTATGTTTACATGTATTGACCAAAGCACCCCATGCCTGTTTTCGCCTGAGTATCAGATGAGGACAATGTCTTACCTGACTGTTGTTCATGCTATCAACCACTGGTTGGATTGCCTGGCACGCAGTGGAATATCAATTGCCTACTTGATGTAGTATTACTGTAAAACGGTGGTGGAGGATCCGTGAAGATCAATGCTTGCTGTAAAAGGCAACTATGCTTGTCGTAAGAGGCGACTAGCGGGATCGGTGGTCAAGCTCACTGACTTTGTTGACGCATGTCAACGTATCACAATTGCGTAGATCGTTGCTCATGAAGTCAATCACTTGATTGGCTGGTCCTGACTCGGTTATTTACAGACCGCCGTCTTCTAGCTGGAATATTGCTGAGTGCGGCGTTAAACAACAAACAAACAAACAAACAAACAAACAAAACACTGTGAGGAGAAATATTGGTCAGAATGTTAGTACATTTCTTTAATGTTCTTTGTCACAAAAAGATCACCGGTAGGGAATTAAAAAAACCTACTTCTTTGATAGGCATTTAGAAGTTGGAGTACTAAGTAAGGATAAGATAAATTCTTATCCTTACTTAAATAAAACCACATTACTGTAAATAGCATAGGTTCGCAATTTGTAAAAAAATGACACGGGAAAGAAAGTATGCCACGGTTCCATCCGCTAAATCCCAGTGCAGACTCATTAAAACGAAGGAGCTGGAATGCAATTCAGTACACCGCTTGTCATGTCTGTCATGACGGTGATTCATGTGTGAATCATGTGAGTCCTCTGATTCATATGTGAATTCATGTAGGTAATTGCACATATGTTTCGCGAAAAGACATGAGTCAGACTGGTAGTCGTGGTACTAGGATTACTCTCATGAACACACATCAACCTAGGCCATCACCTTGTCTAGCTCCATGGGCCGTGTGGTAGCCTGGTGGTTCAAGCGTTCGCTCGTCACGCCGAAGACCCGGGTTCGATTCCCCTCATGCGTACAATGTTTGAAGCCGATGTCTGGCGCCCCCTGCCGTGATATTGCTGGAACATTGCTAAATGCGGCGTAAAACCATACTCACACACTCTTTGCCTCTGTTTGACTGTATATAAAAAAGGGGCCCTTTACACAATGATATCAATCCACCAGTGTCTATACACGAATGAATGAACGCACGAACGAACGAATAAAATTAATTTATTTCCGAAAGATAAGTCAGACAGCTGTGGCTTTTGTGCAACAATCAAACAAAACAGACTCGACAGATTTTGAAAGGTCAGGTTTTGAAGGGGGTCAGTCGACCGTGAAAAATTAGTGTGTTTCCAAGTTGCCCAGAGAGCTAGAAAATCAATGACTAATAAACGGAATTTTTAAAAGGTTTAACAAACGTTTTCTGTCCTAACATTTCTTTTGCTCTGCTCGTTTTGTTTTGTACCATTGTCAATAATCCCAGATGGCCGCAGTGGGTGTTAACAGTGTTTGGCAATGTTTGGCAGAGTGTTTGGCAATGTTTGGCAGAGTGTTTGGCTGTTATTGGCTATGTTTGGCAGAGTGTTTGTTAACTGCACTTGGTGCATGCTCGACGAAGAAGTGCTCTGTTCCTCCTTTCACAGACAAAATATGTCTGTCTTTAATCAGTGACTGAAAGGATGAGTGAGTATTGTTTTACACCACAATAAGCAATATTCCAGCAATATCGGGGGACATCAGAAATAGGCTTCTCACTTTGTATCCATGTCGGGAATCGAACCAGGGCTTCGGCGTGACGGGCGAACGCTTTAACAATAACGCTACTCCACGCCCAAGTGACTAAAAGAATACTGCGTCTTACAAAACTCTATTTCCACTCGAAATGTTATCAGGACAATAAATAAACGAAGATTAGCCGATCGAGATGAACCGTTATGACGCTTGACCAGCAATGGGTGACACGGTATTGCTGCGATTTCAATGGGGATCGAACCCAGATTGTTTGCCGAATAAGCAACCGCTGCAACCACTAACCGCTGATATTTATCAAGGAGTCACTGGATATATACTGAACAAAAAAAGTTAGGGATCAGGAATATTTTGGTGGATATTTCAAGAAATTGTGTGTTCAGTATTTTGGGTTTAGTATATGTGACAAGACAATGCACCTGATTGCGGTAACATCATTCTGCTTCCTTGCAAGCTGTGATCGGATGAACAACATAGATACTGCATCGGCATACTGCTGCAGCCTCAGGCTCTGCAACCGAACGCTGCTTGCCATGGAACATGACACTGAAGCACGTGTTGCCTTCATTTTAATATGAAACAACTCTCCAAATTGGATCTTGTAAATATATGTACATGTAAATGGTCACTATGTTCCGGAATAAATAATGAACGGATCTCTAAGGAATATGCGTTCCTCTTTAACGTTCATTCCTGACTTGTTTACTTCAGAAATATACATCATTATGCTTTAACCTTTTTAAGTAGAACTTAACAACTCAATTGATTTTTTTAACATGCTGTAATTGCTTTCCCTCGCTCGAAATAGATACAGCTACTGTTTCTACAAAACAAATCGTTCACTAGAGGCCAGGTTGGATGTGCTGAATAGTTTGTATTATGCGTTCCCTGAAATATGATTTTGAGAGAAACACGTAACAAGTAACCGCTGTGCGGTGCACCATGTGGAACTGTTGAACTCGTCTGTGTGTGTGTGTGTGTGTGTGTGTGTGTGTGTGTGTGTGTGTGAAGGTATGGGGGGGGGGGGGGGGGGGGGGAGAGAGAATACCCCCGAGCAACATGCCAATCAGGCGATAATATCTAATCCACTGATCTTCATTTTTGATCTGTATAAAAAGACAACAGGCACCATCTATTGACTCAAACCAATGGCCAGTTTTCTGGCCTCCACATTCATTTGTTATAATAACGGTTATGGTGAAAATAAATTACTCTAAACTAATATAGTTGTGAAACCTAATTGTAAAATTTTGTCGGCAGATGGTTCTAATAATATTAAATTTATTCCTTATCTCTAATCAGAAATGCTTCATAACTGAGATGCGTTTGTCGGAGTACTCGCGTCACTTTAATGCAAAACATAAGTTATTTTATATATTTGTACACTGGCGGTCTTACATAATAATATGTGGGTAAATACTGGCTTCTGGCTTCTGAAGTGTGTATATAGTAACAAATGAATCTTCTCTCTACTACACAAAGCCCCATCACCACCATCCCCCACCACCAGGGCGCTGAGGTAGCCAAATGGTTAAAGCGTTCGTTCGTCACGCTGAAGGCCCTGGTTCGATTCCCGACATGGGAACAATGTATGATGCCCATATCTGTTGCCCCCGCCGTGATATTGCTGGAATATTTCTAAAAAGCGGCCTAAAACTACACTCGCTCACTCTTATTCCTCCCCCCCCCCCCCCATTTAATGTTTCATTTCCGGAGATATTGATGATTTACATAATATGAGAGACCATGTTGGACGTATCTCGCCCATCACTGAGCGTGTCAATAGTTCCAGACATTGAGGAAATATAATTGTGTTAGACCTCTGTGTGATGAACAATATTGCACCGGAAGTACATTTCAAAAGCAAGCCTTTTCCTGAAATTTGATCTGAATAACTTCTAACGCTTTCATAAATGTCGGACAAATCTAAAGTCACTGATAGTGATTTCTTCGGCCTTCCTAATTGGTCAATCGTGTTATTTGATTGATGGGCTGCAATAGGTTGAGTCGCTATGCAGAATTGCGTCCCTTCAAAGTGAAAGGATCCGATGGTTTTGTCTCACGTTTCCCACAAAGTATCCTTCGGAAGACCCTCTGGTCAAGCGAATACTAAATTGTGATTCATGGTTTTAAATTAATCACTAATGTTAACAGTTGAAGAATCAAATGGGTCCAGGAATCAAATAGCATTGTAGCGAACACCAAGGCTCTACCCATGCACGTTACCTGTGAAGAGGTGACTAACGGAATCGGGTGGTCAGGCTCGCTGACTTGGTTGATGGATGCCATCGTATCCCCATTGCGTACATCACTGAACTGTCAATCAGCACTCGATTATTTACAGATCGTCATCATATTGCTGAGTGCGGCGTTAAACAAGAAACAAACATGCAAACAAACAAAACACTGTGAGGAGAAATACTGGTCAGAATTTTAGTACATTTCTTTGATATTCTTTGTCACAAATAGATCACCGGTAGGAAATTGAATAAAACTACATTTCGATAAATAGCAGCTAATACATTTTTATAGATTCGCATTTTAAAAAAAAAATTACTCCGGTAGGAAAGTGTGCCACGGCTCCCTTCTCTAAATCCCAGTGCAGACTCATTGAAACGAAGGAGCTGGAATGCAATTCAGTACACGGCTTGTCATGTCTGTCATGACGGTGATTCATGTGTGAATTCAACAATCAAACAAAACCCATGCTCTATTGGTTGTTGTTGGTTTGTAGTTTAACGCCGCACTCAGCAATATTCAATATTCAAGCTACATGACAGCGATCTGTCAATAATCGAGTCTGGACCAGACAATCCAGTGATTGACATCATGAGCATCGATCCGCGCAATTTTGATCGATGACATGCATCAACCAGGTCAGCGAGCCTGACCACCCGATCCCGACAAGCATAGTCGCCTTTTACAGCAAGCATGGGTTGCTGAAGACCTATTCTAACCCGGATCTTCACGGGTCAGCGCCGTGAGTATGCTTTAGGGCATGGATGCTGCGACGCAAATACATTATACATGCATTAATATACATGTGTTCAAGTACTGTCGGATATGCTAGAAAAATGCTTTGTCTTTATTTAATTAATATTTAATAAATAGCATATCAAAGTAACGCAAATCTACCCGTTAGTCGCCTTTTACGACAAGTATAGTCACCTTTTACGGCAAGCATGGGTTGCTGAAGACCTATTCTACCCCGGAATCTTCACGGGACTAGGTTTTACCAATGTGATGAAGTGCAAAGCCTGCCTTGACCTGGAATTTTTTGTCTCATGCCCCAATATTTCCAGACTCTCACCCAAGTGTCTTTTTGTGTTATTAAATATCTCGGTATGAGTCGATAAGCCTGTGTAGACGATATTTGATATCAACAGACACGAGTGTAAGCATCCACATCGTCCGAAATCATTCTTCCAACTATTTCAGTTTGTAAATAGTAAAAAGCAGTGTCCTTTGTTCGTTTGTTTGTTTGTTGTTTAACGCCGCACTCAGCAATATTCCAGCCATATGACGGCGATCTGTAAAAAATCGAGTCTGGACCAGATAATTCAGTGATTGATATCATGAACATCCATCTACGCAATTGGGATACGATGACATGTATTAACCAAGTCAGCGAGCCTGACCACCCGATCCCGTTAGTCGCCTCTTACGACAAGAATTGTCTCATGTTAAGGCAAGCATGGGTTGGTGGAGATCTATTCTACCCCGGGTCTTCTCGGGTCCAGTGTTAAAGGTAAAAGTCTAGTGATGTCGTTATATTGTGACGCCAAATGGTCTATGAAGCAATATATTCAATTTCATTACACTGATATCTTCTATGAGATATCGCTTGATCTCACCAAGGTAATATCTCATGTGGAAGCCAGTTTTTTTATGATTAATTAAAATCGTATTAATTCAATTTGCGTTTAAACCAACTCGAACAGTGTACAGTTCCTTGCTGAGCTTTGACGGTTGTTCTTTAAGAAATAACTCTAATGACCGGTTCATGATATGACTTTTTCCCATAGCAAAGGCAGTGGAACACCCGCTCACTTAAAGCCATTAGCGTTACTAAATCATACGTGTGCCTCATCTGTGTGGAAAGCGACTAAAAGCTTGTTTCTACATTATGGTTATAATTCAACACTCCTGAGAGTGGCCATCGGCTTCATGTCAAGTAAAAACAATCAACAGGTCATGTAGACCTTAATACGCTACTCCAGTTTAATGACCTCTTGTTGAAATTTAACATCATTTGCTCTGAAGATAAGTCTGGTATATGTCTGGCAATCAGATGGTCATGTGCGCAATCGATTTCCCAAGTCGTTGGTTTATTGGCATCACAATAGTAGCTGAGTCATCCATTATCTTGCTGTAACCGTCGGGTCATTTCCAAACTCATGCATATTCCCGCGTTTGTAATACTCTAAATAATGAATTTCTTAATGTAATTAACCCCCATGTGGGTCTTCCCTGTGTAGTCTGTTTAAACCTAATTGGTACGTTGTAGATAAATATGTCAATATCTGTCAGTGTTAAACAACGGATGTTTCGCGGTGCGTCATCCAGATTGCGTTTGTGGACAAGGGTGTTGGAGACGTTGGAAATGGTAGTGTGATAATGTGTATAATGCATGCATTCAACGATGTTACGTGATTGCCCCTCCGACTCAGCACCCCCCCCCCCCCCCCCCCCCCCCCCCCCCGCCAAACCCCACCCTCTCCCCGCTGAAGGAAACACTTACTCTTCGTCAATAATCAATGGTTGAAGTACAGTTGAACGTAGCTTACCCTTTTCGAAAATACCTTAAGTTATGTAATCACTGATTTTCAGTGGTCCATTCATATAATTTCCACAGCTATTTGCCCATTACGCCAAGTGGAATTTATTTCGGATGAAAATCTAGGCTGGTTATTCTCTTGCATTGACAATTTATATTTCATGTACAGCTGAACGTGGTTGATATACAGCTTTATGATAAAATGGGTAGGTTTCTCGACAGAATAAAGCGGATGAAAACGATATCCTTTGGGGTCATATGCGGATAGAGATGCAAATATCAAGGTCAAGTTGGGACACCTTTCCGTGTTTACAAACAAACATGGCGTCGCCCTTGTCATTCGGCGTTCAAGTCAGAATTAACCATCGGGAATCTGGAGAAACTACTGGGATAATTGTTCTCATTATCAAAAAAATAGTCTAGTCTACTAACGTAGCTGAAGTATTTTACAAGTTTTGGCACCATTGGAAATATAAATTGCGAAACAATTTAGCGAGGACACGAGCCCAACAGGATGGGATTCAATATATACTACTCAAAAGAAGTTAAGGATCACCTGATTCTTTCATATTACTATTGTTAATCTCTCATGTCATGACAGATTTACTTTACCATTATGAAAGAATCGGGTGATCCGTAACTTCTTTTGAGTAGT
This sequence comes from Haliotis rufescens, assembly GCF_023055435.1. Classification (NCBI taxonomy): domain Eukaryota; kingdom Metazoa; phylum Mollusca; class Gastropoda; order Lepetellida; family Haliotidae; genus Haliotis; species Haliotis rufescens. Next base: position 2,939,415 of record NW_025964279.1, read on the forward strand.
ATATATGCTTAATGACTTCTGCGGCTTGGAACCTTTTCCCCCAATTAAAACAGTTGGATTTGACCTTCTTTCGTTTTGTCGCGGTGTGTACATCTGACTGCACTTCGTAACGGTATGACAGGACAGGCAGACTAAACAAACGTGTCGTCTCATAGCATAGGGTTAGAGTAGCTTCCCTTTGATAAAGGGCAGTTACTCTACTTAAAAGACCAATGGGTTGCCGCGAAAAGGCAAGTAGAAACAATTGTGTGTGCAATTGTTGTTTTGCCTATATGTAGTTGCGCCACTGTATAAGAAGCAGGTGTCAGTTGGAAATGTATTGACTATTGTCACTGTCCGACTGACACGTTACTTACCTTCTGACGTAATATATTAATGCGTACATTCCAAGAAAACTTGCAATGTTTAGTTTATGTTTGTGAGAGAAGGGAAGACAATTTTCGAGCACAGATCACAACCTCAATGACACAGTGTGTGTAAGTTCCCAATGAGGGAAAAGCATAGGTCACATGATTATCTAATATTGTTTGTTTGTTTTTTAACGCCGCACTCAACAATATACCAGCCACATGACGTCGGTCTGTAAAAACATCGAGTCTGGACCAGACAATCCAGTAAGCATCGGCCTGTAAATAGAGTCGGAACCAGACAATCCAGTGATTGACATCATGAGTTTCGATCCACGCAATTGGGATACGATGACATGCATCAACCAAGTCAGCGAGCCTGACCACCCGATTCTGTAAGTCGCCTCTTACGACAAGCATAGTCGCCTTTTACGGCAAGTGTCGGTTGCTGAAGACCTATTCTACCCCGGATCTTCATGGGTAGATTATCTAATTACGAGCATGAGTGAGTGAGTGAGTTTGGTTCAATGTTCGGGGCATCAACGGGGGCGGTCGGGTAGCCTAGTGGTTAAAGCGTTCGCTCGTCACGCCGAAGACCCGGGTTCGATTCCCGACTTGGGTACAATGTGTGAAGCCAATTTCTGGTGTCCCCCGGCGTGATATTGCTGGAATATTGCTAAAAGCGGCGTAAAACCACACTCACTCACTCGGGGCATCAAACATCTAACGTGTACACAAGAGTGATGGAGAGGATGATGGAGAGGATGGTTGATGTGGGGCACACACGGTACAGGTATATCACAGCTCGGGGCAACAAACTTCACAATTTAACAATGCTTTAAAAACCATTTCTGTTCCGTCACGTAGTGTCTGCTTGGTGTGGGAGGAAAGTGATGCAGGACTTCGGAAAAAACCGACTGCAATGTGTTTGCCAAGTCTTTAATTTCCGCAGGCTTCATCTCTGTGTGTTAACACTGTCAAGCCATGTCAAAACTATGTTCAACGTGCTTAGGTAACAGATGCAACGTCACATAGTCACGCGACACGCACAGTGCATTATAATATCAAACAAGAAAACACGATCACGCGACATACGCTAGGCTGTGGTATACCACAATACGCTTCCATACACATTGAATACATTCATGTACATATTAATGTTGGGACTAGATAATCATAAACGAAGCGTGAACAAACCGCAATGTTAAAAATGACGATATATGGTAATTTTAGTAAGACAGCCTTGGGGCGGTCGGGTAGCCTAGTGGTTAAAGCGTTCGCTCGTCATGCCGAAGACCCGGGTTCGATTCCCGACATGGGTACAATAAGTGAAGCCCATTTCTGGTGTCCCCCGCCGTGATATTGCTGGAATATTGCTAAAAGCGGCGAAAAAACATACTCATTCACTCACTAAGACAGCCTTGCTTGGGGTCAAATAACTGTCAGCCCTCGATATGGGGAACTAGCTGGTGGGAGCTTGCCTTGAAACAAGAGATGAGAGATGTGACGTCCTTTGGGTTTATTCAAGCAAGGGTGCCGAGGACCAACACCCAATGAGTTATATACCCCCACAGCACTACTCGTATCACATTAACAATTACTTTGATATTATAATTTCTAGCAAGGTTAACAGCCATGGGTTGTCAAAGTCGACTACACAAAAACAGGCGGTAACAGAACAGTATCAGTATAGCCAAACAAGAGTCGATTTTAATTACAGTTTTACATGATGGTCGAACCTGTGCCAGCTGGTAACAAATCATCTATTAAGAGAACAAAGGCCGGTTGGGACGTACTCCCCGAATTTATCTGTGAATACGTAATTTACTGTTCGCGGAATGAGGGGCAGCAGTCATGGCCGACCAGTGGCGATAAAAACGAGTACTGGTCTAGCGACTTTCGAATTTTAGAATTTCCTTGGTTAAGTTTAATTTGTGAAAAATATAAAAAAGTGTAATGAAATATATCCACTGTAATAATAGCATTGCATAACATGCGGAATGAGTTAGGCTAAACTATTGAATATTAGTGGGTTGGGTGTGTCCCAATCTCATTAAAATCAGATCTTAGTTCTCGCTATTGCTAAACGAAGATCTGAGGACATCCCATTTCGGGTCACATCTGACCGACCTTGCGCGAACTTTGACCGACCAATGGAATGACTGACAAGAAGTCGACATTAGCCAATCAGAAGGCAGCTCTCTCGTGCTTTAAAGGACTAATTTCAAATTGGCGACTACGCTTCGAAAGATATTTTGGCAAATTCTCGATTACAAATTTGAAACCTTAACAAAAGAACATTTTAGAATGGCTAATAGTCTAGATTGTATGGTTTCAGTCAGTGGACATAACTGTACTTCATGTGTATACGTCACAGGAAATTGAAAATCAGCCATCATTCAGTTTAAATCTAATTCTCAATTTCGAATATATTGTCACTGATGTTTTTTCTTTATTTTTTTTTACACCCATATTTCCTGTTGAGTGAGTGAGTGAGTTGGGTTTAACGCCGCTTTGAACAGGTATTTTATATTTTATTATATATATATATTATTATGATATTATGATATTATATTTCGTCGGATAATCAAGAAGAATTGTCCTCTGACTTTGATGTGTTGTGTTCTAAGCCCCGTGGCACTAAAAATAGCAGGGGGCACGGGTGGCCCAGTCGTCTAAGGCGCCGCGATTCGATGTGCAGAGTTGCGTCCCTTGGGCACGCCAGAAACCTATGATTGTGGGTTCGAATCCCGGTTTGCCCCGATTATGTTTCTAAGTTTGTCAGCACCATACCCCTGCTCGTGGATTTCACCGAAGTGGTAAACGTCTGAGACCTGCATCACTTCGGGCTTTCCTCCCACATTAAGCTGACACGCCGTGATATAACTGTAATACTGTTAAAAGCGGCGTTAAACCCAACTCACTCACTCACTCACTCACTCACTCACTAAAACCAGAACGATTCTGGGGTTAAACAGCGCTTGGAACGGGCATTCGATGACTATCTTTGAATCCGGTAGCCCTCAGGGGAACCCTCAGACGCTTACCACTTCGATGAAACCAACGGAAAACTGGTGCTGACATACATGTACCTAGCAATATAACCGGGCTCAAGTCGAATAAGTTCCTTATTCACTATTCATTATTCTCACTATTCATTTGATAATTTTGTCAACTTCAACTGGAACCCGGTCCCGTGTTACACGCGTGGCACACGCGTGTGCAACGGGTTGCACACGCGCTGCACACCCGTTCCACACCCGTGTCCAACGGGTGCTCACCCCGTGTGCAACCCGTTGAGCACCCGTGTCACATGCGTGTTACACGCGTTCTCAACGCGTGTTAGGGGAATGAACTTTTAGGCAGTAGTGTACCTAGCACTATACCCGGGCTCAAGTCGAATAAGTTAGTGTCTGAATGATTAAACTTTTTAAAAGCGTGTTAAAGTTCATGATACGTGTAACTGTGTAGTCAACAACGTCTCGTCAATATAACGTAATGCTTACAATACGAATGATGTAGGGCCGCTCGCGTCCATGCAGTAAGTACATACAGTGCTGATTGTTTACTACTTTGCATTCCAGATAATCAATACTTACATTTAAAGTGCTGTAAACACCGAACTCTCACTATATGAAACTCAATGTTCTTGAATCGATCAGGCGAAAACCACAATACCCATGTCAATTATTTACGTCACAGCGTAGTGTATATATTATGCTGAGTAAGGGAGAAGAAGCGTTCCTCGTTAGCCCCTATCGTGGATATTTATGGACTAGTTAATCACTGACGCATTAAGAAGAAACTCCTTTGCTCCATGAATAGACGAAAATCGTTATTTAGAAACTGGCAAGTCACATGTCGCTAGCCATTTGGTCACACCTGTAGGATCGGGAGAGCGTATAGCCAGGTCATAAATTAATGATTACATTTTCATTCCCGTCGCTTAAAATGAGTGAGTGAGTGAGTATGGTTTAACGCCGCATTTAACAATATTCCAGCAATATCACGGCGGGGGACACTAGAAATGGGCTTCACACATTGTACCCATCTCAGGAACAGAACCAGGTCTTCGGCGTGACGAGCGAACGCTTTAACCACTAGGCTTCCCCACATCCCCCCGTCGCTTCAAACGCTTCAAACACCTAGCTTCATATACTTGTATAGCCCGAAGTGACTGTAAAGAACAGGCACATGTCCTGTTTTCGTTGTTCACTTGATGAAATACTCCATTACAAGGTACAGCTGAACATCCATGCTTTAAGAGAACCGGGGCGGCTGGGTAGCCTAATGATGAAAGCGTTCGCTCGACACGCCAAAGACCCGGCGTCCCAGCCGTGAAGTTGCTGATATATTGCTAAAGGCGGCGTAAAACCATACTCACTCCCTCACTCACTCACTCAGAATCACCTCCATCAACAGTTAATGCACCCCGAACCCGTGAAGATCCGGGGTAGAATAGGTATTCAGCAACCCTTGCTTGCCGACCAACGGGATCGGGGGGTCAGGCTCGCTGACTTGGTCGATTCATGTTTATTGATCCCAATTGCGTGGATCGAGGCTCATGATATCAATCACTGGATTGTGTGGTCCAGACTCGATTATTTACAGATCGCCGCCATATAGCGGGAATATTGCTGAGTGCGGCGTAAAACAACAACCAAACCAAAATTAATGCCCACTGATCTGCGCAGCTTTTTTAAACAAATGAAATATTTGGATATAATACCTCCCGACGAAATTCTAATACTTAATTTATTGTGGACGTGTACATAAAGTTAGAAGCCTATTCCTATGCGCACAATGTCGCGATGAGAGCACACATTGGGAATTCGATTTTGTCTGTGTCTTTTATCATCCGACCATGAGATGCTGGACTTGCCATATAACGATATTGTCAACCATTTTTGTGGCGTGTCCCTCAAACAAATGCTCGTATAACCAACAATGTGATCACTTCACTATGTAAATAAAGTGCTTATGAATCACACGGAGAACCACATTCACTTGCACGATTGAGCTGAAATACAATGAGTTTTATATGTGCATATTTCCTTGCCCATTTATAGGCAAATATTCTGTTACACAATCTCGATTACTGTCAAAACGAACAGCTGTACACAGAAAATATCAATACGACAACAATCGTCATTGGGTATGCTCAGTTAGGCAGCTTTGTGAATAGGAATATTATACAAAACTTACATTAGTTATTCGTGTTGAAGTATTCCTATCTACTGCAGTATGCATAGAAGACGAGTTCTGGATGCGCCCACCTTGTTAAATGTCACGTTGTTTGCCTTTATATGGGATAATAAGTATAACGTCATCTCTCCGGGTTTTCATTTCATTTTCATCATGTCCATTAAGCTTTGTACATTTCATGTTGTGAGTAACAGAGGGGACACGGGTGACCCAGTTTTCTGAGTTGTTGAAATCGCTGTACAGAGTTGCGCCCCTTTGACGTGACAGGAACCTAGGATTGTGTTTTCGAATCCCAGATTATGGTTTTAGGTTTGTCAGCACCATGCCCGTGCTGGGTTATACAAAACGTTCTGAACGACTTGCATTATTTCTGGTTTTCCTCCGACATTAAGCAGATACGATGTGATGTGACTGCGTTACTGTTCATTCACTCTCTCAAATCGACTTTTCACCCGATTCCTAATTCCTAACACTGTGTCGTGACCGTTCCTTCAGTCTCTCGCTTCCTCATCGACAGCCACTCACAATCGGTAAAAATATACCAACAACTTGCTCCCTTACAAATTCATTCCTTCCCTATTTCTTTCTCTCTCACCTCTCTCTCGCCGTCTCTCTCTCCCTCACCCCCTCTCTCTCACTCTCACCCTTCTCTCTCTCTCTCTCTCTCTGTCACACCTCTCTCTGTCACATCTCTCTCTCTCTCACATCTCTCTCACTCTCATCCCTCTCCCTCTCTGTCATATCTCTCTCTCTCTCACCCTCTCTCCCCTCTTTCTCTCTCACCTCTCTCTCGCCGTCTCTCTCTCCCTCACCCCCTCTTCCCCCTCTCTCTCACTCTCACCCTTCTCTCTCTCTCTCTCTCTCTGTCACACCTCTCTCTGTCACATCTCTCTCTCTCTCTCACATCTCTCTCACTCTCATCCCTCTCCCTCTCTGTCATATCTCTCTCTCTCTCACCCTCTCTCCCCCTCTTTCTCTCTCACCTCTCTCTCGCCGTCTCTCTCTCCCTCACCCCCTCTTCCCATCTCTCTCACCCTTCTCTCTCTCTCTCTCTCTCTCTCTCTGTCACATCTCTCTCTGTCACATCTCTCTATCTCTCACATCTCTCTCTCACTCTCATCCCTCTCCCTCTCTGTCATATCTCTCTCTCTCTCACCCTCTCTCCCCCTCTTTCTCTCTCGCTCCCATCTCTCTCTCTCTCTCTCTCTCTCACCCTCTCTCCCCCCTCTTTCTCTCTCGCTCCCATCTCTCTCTCTCTCTCTCCCATCTCTCTCTCTCTCACATCTCTCTCTCACACATCTCTCTCACCCTCTCTCCCCCCTCTTTCTCTCTCGCTCCCATCTCTCTCTCTCTCTCTCTCCCATCTCTCTCTCTCTCACATATCTCTCTCTCTCTCTCACACATCTCTCTCTCACCCTCTCTCTCCCTCCCCCCTCTTTCTCTCTCGCTCGCTCTCTTTCTTTCGGGATAACGTTAGTTTTCATCAAAGTCCTCAGCATTGGAACAACCACAAAACAGAGCCCTAGAATCATATACCTAAAAAAAATAGAACAGTATCGTATTTTTCTAGTGACAGCCTCCAACTCAACATCGATACACAGTCGTCCAGATCCCTGCGCTGAGATCAGTCCACGCCCTCCTAATACAGTGAACACATTAATGCACATTTCGATTAATGGATGAGATATGCTGGATGTTATCAAGTGTCTACGTTTACCCGCACATCAGAACTTCCATGCCCCATATGGCCAACGTTAATCAATACCATCAAGTGTAGCCGTTCATGTAACGTTGTTTGCATGGCCAATACACGGCAGACATTAATATGACTTGACTTGGCTTACCTCAGTACTCTAAGAGGGTATGTAAGTCCCACATCATTCGAAGTATTTTTATGCATGCCAGAATTTTAAAAAGTAGTATTTTCGTCATTTTAACATAAGGCTTAACTGGTATACTATCACCAGTGACTGAAGGGATGATATAAATCCTGCCAGGATCCATGCAGGAAGCACAGGTACTGTAAGTCCCCATGGTCCCTGGTATGGTGATCTCCCTTTAGTTACTGACGATCTCAAGCCCATTTTATATTGTGATGTCAATCCATTCTTTCTCCTTTTAAATGTGCCTCAACTAGTTTTAAATCTAATCTGTGATATGCTAGTTATTGTACTGTCCTTCGATGACAGGTTTTTATTCAGTCTGAATATATGTATTATTAATGTACTTCTCGTCACGATATGGCTGAAATACTGCCGATGTGACGTTAAATATTAACTCACTCACTCACTCACTACCTCAGTGCTCGCTTGTCTCAGTACATTACCTTTCTCCCCTTGTTTGCTGTTTTACAATTTCAGTGTTTGTGTTAGGCAGTGCTATTGTTGGGTATTGTATATTTAAAGTTGTATAAAGCGAGACCTCGTTAGCCCGGACCTCGGTAATCCGAAATCCTCGCTAATCCGAAATCCTCGCTTTCCGACCGATTGTTTGAGGGGCGTCTATATGACATGAAAATGCCCGATACGATGGTTCGTCCATCTGGACAACACGAACCACCCTCCTCCGAACGGTTCCCTCCGGATAAATGAGGTTTTACTGTATAGGGTATAATGTTGGCCTTGTTATATACCCTATCATGTCCCCGTGTCAGTCGTAAGTAGACTCTGTGTATGTTGTGTGGTGTAATAAATCCTCTCCCGACTGCGTAGGCATGCTCATGCTGTCAACCACTCGTTAGACTGGCCAAAACACGAATATTTATAAGCCCCCGTGATATAGCTGCAAAACTGCTGATATGTTTTAAGAACAATATTCCTTCACCAATCCGTCGTGACTCCGAAAAACCCTCTTATTATATAGGCCAAATTATTTGAAGCCATGAACGTTCATGCAAACACCAGCACCTAAATCGGAACACGCCCAACGTTAGGCAATTATGTATTGAGCATGAATACATCACGTCGATTTGTAGGGCACATTAAAAGTACTTCCTGCTCGGTGGCTTCATTTGCATATCTATCGGATCGGCATCCCACGCATGTCAGCCCGTGAAGATCCGGGGTAGACAAGGTCTTCAGCAACCCATGCTTGCCGTTGGGGGCAATGCTTGTCAAAAGTAGCGACTAACTGGATCGGTTGGTCAGGCTTGCTGACTTGGTTGATGCATTTCATCGTATCCCAATTGCATAGATCGATGCTCATGATGTCAATCACTGGATTGTCTGGTCCCGACTCTATTTACAGACCGATTCTCACGATGCTCACGGGATTGACAACAACCACGCGTGTCGGATTGGTTTGTTGCATCAACAAACACTATTCATTCTAATTATTATACACATATATCTATGGCATTTCATGCAAACATGACAAGCGTATTCCTTCAAATGTCGATAACAAGTCAATTGACCAAAAACGCGCTACCACGTCAAGTATATCGGAAAACGTATCTTATCTCTCTACAAGAATCGGATATTTCCGTTAACATTACTGTTTTGACATACAAATTCCGAGATAATTGATAGCAGAGGCATGATCCAATCCTTGACCAAAATGGCTTCCAACGAGATACCTGCCTCCGGGTTCATGAAGTCCCTATCCACTGACCCACTCCCTGTCAGGGGGCGGCAGGGTGGCCTGTTTGTTAAAGCGTTCGTTCTGTACGCCAAGAATAGCGATGGGGTAGCCTTGTGGTTAAAGAATTCGCTCGTCTCGCCGAAGACCCGGGTTCGATTCCCCTCATGCGTACAATGTGTGAAGCCGATGCCTGGTGTCCCCCGCCGTGATATTGCTGGAATATTGCTAAAAGCGGCGTAAGATATACTCACTCTGTACGTCAAGAACCCAGTTCGAATTTGACATAAGCACGCTATTGGGACCTCAATACCAAAATGTACCCGTCGTGCTTAGGCTGAGCATTTCAATTATCCCCTGGAGCAAAGAGTTTCATGTATGTTAGTGAATACCAATTCCATGGTGAGGTGAGGTGAGGTGAGGTGAAATTGAGTTTAACGTCGCGTCCAAGATATTTGCACTTATATAGCGACGTGCATGCACGAGTGTGTGTGTGTGTGGCTGCTTGTACTAGTCCGGACTGATGCCTGTTTATAGTGCTAGCCCACTGAGATACCATGCCGCAGTTTTACATGAAGACACCACTCAGACACAGTATACTGACTCCGAGCCGACAAGTCCTTGTTTTAGCCCCTTAATGCCGAGCGCCAGACAGGGTAACAACAAGTACCATCTTTTAACGTCTTTTGGTATGACGCGGCCGGGGATCGAACCCGGGCGGACGCTCTACCACTAGACCACGGAGGCGGTCAATTCCATGGTATTGTTTTGATAGCCCAAATACTACTCTTGTATACCAACATTTAGACAAGGTAGAACTTCTTTCATCCTGTTGGACTGAAAGTGACAGTCAGATGATTTGTTCTTTCGAATTTGTGGGGGCCGGGGGATTTGTCATCTTCTGATGACTCTTGTTTCCTTCAACTTTAAGCGGCATTGCATATTATGATTGCTTTGGGGACCAATGTTCCATTTTGTACATGCATGAAATGTGTCCATAAATGGTGATTAAACGCAACATAGGATTCCATGATGCATATTAGATTGAAAGCGGAGTTCTTGTTGCGAAATTGAGTTAAATGCATACTTTATTTGAACATCGATTTGTTTTACAACCTCTGGGTTGGCAATAGCTGAAAATTGAATCAGCGTATGAAGAAATACTAAAACACTCACTCACTGAATGCGTTGAAGGTTGGAATCTATTGTTGGTGTGGAAGAATGTTTTGGGGTGTTGCCATTATACTGAGGTCAAGGTTGATTTGTCCCGAGAGTTCTGAAGATCAGTCCGGAAAAGTCAGGCTGTCCCCTGTCGATGTGACATGACGTCATTGAATGTGAGGCTCCAAGACTTGGTGCTGAATGGTCCCTTAGTGTGTGTTGATGACGGAGTCAGTCAAGTCCTTACATTGGGGTGAGGGTGAGCCGGAGGGGTCGGGGCTGTCCTCTTCCACTGAAGTTTGAGTTATGGGGATGCTATAATATATAACTTGAGAAGTAGTTTGAACGTGCTAGCTTGAGGAGAATCACTTCTAGAATACACCTTTGATACCCGAACGCTTCCGGAATACACCTTTGACACCCTTACGCCTCCAGAATATTAATACACCTTTGGTGCCCTAACGCTTCCAGACTACACCTTTGATACCCAAACGCTTCCAGAATATTAATACACCTTTGATGCCCTAACGCTTCCAGAATACACCTTTGATACCCAAACGCTTCCAGAACATTAATACATGTTTGATGCCCAAACGCTTCCAGAATACACCTTTGATACCCAAACGCTTCCAGAATATTAATACACCTTTGATGCCCTAACGCTTCCAGAATACACCTTTGACACCCTCACCCTTTACACTTTTGATGTCCTAACACGCTTCCAGAATACACCTTTATAACCCTAGTACTTCGAGGATACTATTATACCTTTTATGCCCTAACACTTCCATAATACACCTTTGTAACCCTAACACTTCTAGAATATTAATACACCTTTGATGCCCTAGCACCTCCAGGATACACCTTTGATTCCAGAATATTAATACATCTTCGATGCCATAACACTTCCAGAATACACCTTTGTAGCCCTAGCACCTCCAGGATACACCTTTGATGCCCTAACGCTTCTAGAATATTAATACACCCTTGATGCCCTAACGCTTCTAGAATATTAATACACCTTTGAAGCCCTAACACTTCTAGAATATTAATACACCGTTGATGCCCTAACACTTTAGAATATTAATACACCTTTGATGCCCTAGCACCTCCAGGGTACACCTTTGATTCCAGAATATTAATACATCGATGATGCCAAAACACTTCCAGAATACACCTTTGTTGCCCTAGCACCTCCAGGATACACCTTTGATGCCCTAACGCTTCTAGAATATTAATACACCGTTGATGCCCTAGCACCTCCAGGGTACACCTTTGATTCCAGAATATTAATACATCGTTGATGCCAAAAACATTCCAGAACACAACTTTGTTGCCCTAGCACCTCAAGGATACACCTTTGATGCCCTAGCGCATCCAGAATATACCGTTGATAACCTTACACATCCAGAATACACCTTGGGTATCCTAACGCTTCTCGAATACGCCTTTAAAAATTTGATACGCTAACAATACCAGAAAACACCTTTGATGCCCTAACGCTTCCAGATTTTTTCTGCCCATTTCACTGACAATTTGTGTCAAAAGTACGTCAGTGGTGAATAATCCAAGAGGATTGTTCGCCTAATGGTTTCCATGTTACAAATACATCATTGGCCTATAGCACAAGGTGTGAGACAAGGACTCCTATCAGTGCGCTACATGCACGATGCAACTGAGGGCATTGACTACAATATTGATTTCATCAAGTACAGTTTGCAAAAAAAAAGAGTTGCTTTTTAACAAACTTTATCTGAATTCTCATGTTCCTATTTTCTACAGATCAGAGAACCCATTGTAACTGTTTGGATTGTTACCCTAAATGAGACGATAGTTTCGTTGATTATCAATAAAGCACAGCGATGTATAGGTGCCGTTAATGTCACTGTTTACCTCATATCATTGGACGTTCGAAAGACCGCCTTCGTGGTGTAGTGGTAGAGCGGGAAAACGGGACTGGTAGAATCGGATGCCAAACGAAAGGGCAAGGGATTTTATACGTGTCACAAAATACAGTGTTGCATGATGTTTAAAAAACCAATTAGCCTCAAAGTTTTAATTAAAAAAACACACCTGGTTTTGCAGTTTTCTATCAAATGGTCAGTCAATGAGTGTGCCATTGCAACGACCGCCTCCGTGGTCTAGTGGTAGAGCGTCCGCCCGGAGAGCGTAAGGCCTGGGGGTCGATTCCCGGCCGCGTCATACCAAAAGACGTTAAAAGAGGGTACTTGTTGTTACCCTGTCTGGCGCTCGGCATTAAGGGGTTAAAACAAGGACTGGTCTGCTTGGAGTCAGCATGCTGTGTCTGAGTGGGGTGTTCATGTTAAACTGCGGCACGGTATCTCAGTGAGCTAAAGTAGTCACGGAAATGAAAAAAACTTTTTTTTCGCTCTCAGATTTTAAATAAATACAAAATATATAAATATTCAAACAACTCAATTAGTACTAATTGGGCCTTGGCACAAATACAGCGTATCAAAGGTTTTTATGTCTTTTTACACGTAAAAGTGTGTAAAAATATGAACAAAACAGACTATTGTGAAACTGAGCATAACCAGGTGTTTGTAGATCAAGGTGAATGTCAATGACCTATGACACCTTGACGACAGGTGAAAACAGGTGCTTGAAACCAACGTGCATATGATTTGTCAGTGGTTAGTGATTTGTGAGTGGCACTGTGGGATAGTGAATCATCGTCAAAATATCAGAACGTAAAAGTAACATATTCCCTTCTCAAACAACAACTTACATGTACATGTCATTATTATTATGTACATAAACATAGCTGTTATTTTTATTGATGTTTTGATAACTTTTTTTCCAGGCCAATTTGCATAATGCCTATAGCCTATTTCTGCCATGTCAATTTGGACTTAGTTTTATTCCGGACAAGTACAAGCAGCCACACACACACGCATACACACACACGCACACACACACACACGCACACGCACGCACACGCGCACACACACACACACACACACACACACACACACACACACACACACACACACACACACACACTAACACACACTAACACACTAACACACACACACACACTAACACACACACACACGTGCATGCACGTCGCTATATAAGTGCAATAATCTTGGACGCGACGTTAAACCCAATTTCACCTCACCTCCATTGCAACGCGTGCCAGAGGGGTATCGTTTGAGCTGTGAGACCCGTCCTCTCACTCGTTCCCGTTTGCTGAACACGATATCATAACACGATAAAGCTGACATATAGTTGACATGTAAAGTTCCACAACAATGTCATGCCACACTGGAGTCATTGAGTTCAGGGACAGGTCGGTGGTGACACAGTGCTGCTGCGGCCTCTGGTCGGCATGTTAACGTTGGTTGAACTTTCAGTTTCTCCTCCAGATTAATTAATCCGGAGCACCTGTGACCACGTGTGTGCGGACAACGGCAAGCTGTACGTGACGGAGACACACCTGTCTCAGTGGGGTTTATTATAGAGGATACTTCATTCGTGTCAAATGCTTATTGATTTTTTCACGGGATTGTCGAGAGGCTCCATATGTGTACATTCGTGTTGGACTGGTGGATAAACATTGGTCGTGTTCCTAGCTTCAAGTCCTCTGTTTGGAGATCTCGGGAAGGATGATGGAAGTTGAGGATCCGGACTGTTTCGTATTGCCACTGTAGTCTGATGTCGGGGGTAGTCTGATGCCGACTCCATATAGTCTGATGTCGACTCTGTGATGTTGGCTCTGTGGTCTGATGTCGGCTAAAGTCTGATGTCGGCTGTAGTCTGATGTCGACTCCTTGGTCTGACCTCGGCTTTTGTCTGATGTCGGCTCTATGTTCTGTTGTCTGCTCTAAGGTCTGATGTCGGCTCTATGGTCTGATGTCGGCTTTATGTTCTGATGTTGACTCTATTGTCTGATCTCAGCTATAGCCTGATGTCGGCTCTATGGTCTGATGTCAGCTCTATGGTCTGATGTTGACTCTATTGTCTGATCTCAGCTATAGCCTGATGTCAGCTCTATGGTCTGATGTCAGCTCTATGGTCTGATGTCGGCTCTATGGTCTGATGTCGGCTCTATGGTTTGATGTCGGCTCTATGGTCTGATGTTGACTCTATTGTCTGATCTCAGCTATAGCCTGATGTCGGCTCTATGGTCTAATGTCAGCTCTATGGTCTGATGTCAGCTCTATGGTCTGATGTCAGCTCTATGTTCTGATGTTGACTCTATTGTCTGATCTCAGCTATAGCCTGATGTCGGCTCTATGGTCTGATGTCAGCTCTATGGTCTGATGTTGACTCTATTGTCTGATCTCAGCTATAGCCTGATGTCAGCTCTATGGTCTGATGTCAGCTCTATGGTCTGATGTCAGCTCTATGGTCTGATGTCGGCTCTATGGTCTGATGTCGGCTCTATGGTCTGATGTCGGCTCTATGGTCTGATGTCAGCTCTATGGTCTGATGTCAGCTCTATGGTCTGATGTTGACTCAATTGTCTGATCTCAGCTATAGTCTGATGTCGGCTCTATGGTCTGATGTCAGCTCTATGGTCTGATGTCAGCTCTATGGTCTGATGTCGGCTCTATGGTCTGATGTCAGCTCTATGGTCTGATGTCGGCTCTATGGTCTGATGTCGGCTCTATGGTCTGATGTCAGCTCTATGGTCTGATGTCGGCTCTATGGTCTGATGTCAGCTCTATGGTCTGATGTCGGCTCTATGTTCTGTTGTCTGCTCTATTGCCTGATGTCGGCTCTATCGTCTGATGTCGGCTCTATGGTCTGATGTCGGCTCTATGGTCTTATGTCGGCTCTATGGTCTGGTGTCGGCTCTATGGCCTGATGTCGGCTCTATGGTCTGATGTCAGCTCTATGGTCTGGTGTCGGCTCTATAGTCTGATGTCGGCTCTATAGTCAGATGTCGGCTCTATGGCCTGATGTCGGCTCTATCGTCTGATGTCGGCTCTATCGTCTGATGTCTGCTCTATGGTCTGATGTCTGCTCTATTGCCTGATGTCGGCTCTATCGTCTGATGTCGGCTCTATGATCTGATGTCGGCTCTATGGCCTGATGTCGGCTCTATGGCCTGATGTCGGCTCTATGGTCTGGTGTCGGCTCTATGATCTAATGTCGGCTCTGTGATCTGATGTCGGCTCTGTGATCTGATGTCGGCTCTGTGATCTGATGTCGTCTCTATGGCCTGATGTCGGCTCTATGGCCTGATGTCGGCTCTATGATCTGATGTCGGCTCTATGATCTGATGTCGGCTCTGTGATCTGATGTGGCATGATGTCGGCTCTATGGTCTGATGTCGGCTCTATGGTCTGATGTCGGCTCTATGATCTGATGTCGGCTCTATGGTCTGATGTCGGCTCTATGGTCTGATGTCGGCTCTATGGTCTGATGTCGGCTCTATGGTCTGATGTCAGCTCTATGGTCTGATGTCAGCTCTATGGTCTGATGTTGACTCAATTGTCTGATGTCGGCTCTATGATCTGATGTCGGCTCTATGGTCTGATGTCGGCTCTATGGTCTGATGTCGGCTCTATGGTCTGATGTCAGCTCTATGGTCTGATGTCGGCTCTATGGTCTGATGTCAGCTCTATGGTCTGATGTCGGCTCTATGGTCTGATGTCAGCTCTATGGTCTGATGTCGGCTCTATGTTCTGTTGTCTGCTCTATTGCCTGATGTCGGCTCTATCGTCTGATGTCGGCTCTATCGTCTGATGTCGGCTCTATGGTCTGATGTCGGCTCTATGGTCTTATGTCGGCTGTATGGTCTGGTGTCGGCTCTATGGCCTGATGTCAGCTCTATGGTCTGATGTCAGCTCTATGGTCTGGTGTCGGCTCTATGGTCTGATGTCTGCTCTATTGCCTGATGTCGGCTCTATCGTCTGATGTCGGCTCTATGATCTGATGTCGGCTCTATGGCCTGATGTCGGCTCTATGGCCTGATGTCGGCTCTATCGTCTGATGTCGGCTCTATCGTCTGATGTCGGCTCTATGGTCTGATGTCTGCTCTATTGCCTGATGTCGGCTCTATCGTCTGATGTCGGCTCTATGATCTGATGTCGGCTCTATGGCCTGATGTCGGCTCTATGGCCTGATGTCGGCTCTATGGTCTGGTGTCGGCTCTATGATCTAATGTCGGCTCTGTGATCTGATGTCGGCTCTGTGATCTGATGTCGGCTCTGTGATCTGATGTCGGCTCTGTGATCTGATGTCGGCTCTGTGATCTGATGTCGTCTCTATGGCCTGATGTCGGCTCTATGGCCTGATGTCGGCTCTATGATCTGATGTCGGCTCTATGATCTGATGTCGGCTCTGTGATCTGATGTGGCATGATGTCGGCTCTATGGTCTGATGTCGGCTCTATGGTCTGATGTCGGCTCTATGATCTGATGTCGGCTCTATGGCCTGATGTCGGCTCTATCGTCTGATTCCGGCTCTTTGGTCTGATGTCGTCTGAATGGTCTGATGTCAGCTTTATGGTCTGATGTCAGCTTTATGGTCTGATGAGATCTATGGTCTGATGTCGGCTGCATGGACTGAAGTCTGTTCTATGTTCTAATGTCGATTCCAACGTCTGATTCCGGTTCCATTGTCTTATGTCGGCTCTATGGCCTGATGTCTGATGCTATGGTCTGATGTCGGCGCTCCGCCAGTCTCTTACGAAAGATAACCAGACACATTCACGAAGGCACCCAGGAAGGCCTCCCTCACCAATGCACCTGACAGAAACACAAAAGAGTTATTTGGTATTCCTCGCCCTTCACCCAAAGGCCTCCCCCCCACCCCCCCCACCCCCCCCCACCCCCCCACCCCCCCACCCCCCCCCCCACACACACACACACAGACACACACATACACACACACACCTCCCCGACACACACGTTTAAGACTAAGTCCAAATTGTTTCTATGGAACCGAGCAAAGTAGAAATGCCAAAAGTTCCCCGACAATCCAGTTTCACCCGTTATAACACCAACATGTCCTGATTCTGTGTTTATTGGTTTTTCATTTTACCGGAACCGTTCCAACCATTGGGACTATTCCTGACAGGCGCCGCGAGGATATATAATATTTACACACGACAGTGTATCACACAGAAGTAACAACAGTACATTCATTCGGCCAATCTACCCACTGATTGAAGAATGTGACTGGATTAATTTTGCAAGCCTGCGTGAGAATGAGCAAGTATTGTGGAAGCCGTCAGCCATGACAGTGTCGCACGTCGCAATCTCACTGGAACATGTATATTCCGCGCTTGATTGCCTGCTTGCGTTTATTACAGATATCCGTCCGCAGTTGTTCCCACGATATAGTCCCGCTGCACGAACGTATCCCTCGGATAAGTGATTGTTAATTACATGTAATGTCAAGCGGCGGTTAATTACCAACGATTTTGGGATAATTAAGATGTTTACATGTGATCTATTGCTTGTGAGTTTGTGTACAGGCACTTGACAACGTCAACAAAGGAGTGCGGGTCGTAAATGCACGGATATGTTCGTGTGTGACGAATAAGCCAAGACGGAGTCATTGTCTCTGTACATGCTCCTGTGTGTATAATAACAATAATAATGATGATGATGATGATGATGATGATGATAATAATGGCCCAGACTCAGTTTTTCAAGGAGAGGCTTTCTGAACGACCACTGCATCGAGTTAATGTGCAGTGTGTTGGGAAGATCAGCAATCCTGCAGAGTCCTTCGCTTGGATGAAGTCGTCTGGCCTGAAAAGTGAAACTGAAGGCCTTCTGTTTGCTGCTCAAGATCAGTCACTTCCCACTCGAAACCGTCAATGTGTGATTTTGCATCAAAATGTGAATATGAAATGTAGATTATGTAATGAATTTAATGAGACTGTCCAACACATTGTCAGCGGATGCCCAGCTTTGGCACAAACACAGTATCTTAAACGACATGATGGTGTAGCTCGATCATTTTATTACCGTCTTCGCAATACTTGTGGTTTTGACACAGAGGTCCACCCATGGTACGACCCGGAATATGTAGAGGGCGTCATGGAAAATGATATATGCAAAATTGTTTCGAATAGGCCCATTTACAGTCTTAGACGTATCCAGGCCAACAAACCTGATCTTGACCTTTTCGATAAATCCAATGAAAACATTTATATCATTGAATTTTATGTCCCCTTTGACACTAATGTGAACAATCTGACAAATATGCGGACCTCGCTTTCGAAGTACCCAAGCATCCCAAGTAACAAATTGTCCGACTCCCTATTGTTCTCGGTGCCTTAGGTTTGGTACCTCAAAATCTGTTGACTGACATTGGGAGAGTACCTGGGTTTACTACCAGAAATACAGCCCTTCTGACAATCTGGGTAATGCAGAAGGCTGCAGTAATGGGGAGTCTTCACATTCTCCGAAAAGTTCTGAGTGGGCTTGACTAGGCAGCGTTTCCTGGGAGAAGTCCCATTCGCTGTCTGGGCTGCGTGTAGAGGGAGGGGGCAAGGGCCCTGAGCTGATGATGAGACTAACCCGCCCAAATCCTCTTTGCTGCATTTTTTATTTTAATCTGTAAATAATAATAAACAAATGTCTGTAAAATTATTTTCGGACATGTCCATCAATATCTGGTGTGTCCACTATGTGGGTTCGAATCCTGGTTTGCCCCGATTATGTTCCTAGGTTTGTTAGCACCATACCCGTGCTCGTGGGTTTCACCGAAGTGGTAAACGTCTGAGACCTGCATCACTTCGGGCTTTCCTCCCACATTAAGCTGACACGCCGTGATACAACTGTAATACTGTTAAAAGCGGCGTTAAACCCAACTCACTCACTCACTTGTTTTGTTCGTTGTTAAGGCCGCACGGTGGGATACGATGACATGCATCAACCAAGTCGGCGAACCTGAACACCCGATCCCGTCAGTCGCCTCTTACTTCTTGTAGTTGTTGGATGTAACAGGACGTATCTTTCCACGAAGTAATGAAGTTAGCACGCAACACATGCACGTGGTAGCAGCTGTGTGAAGCTGCTGGTACTAGTCCGGTCTCTTTTCGGTTTGATAGTGCTGGATTATCCGACAAATCATATTTCACTGAGCGTAACAGGCACAATAACAATGAAAATCAGTGATGACACCAGGTGTTCGCGAAAAGACTAAGCGTGTCCACCTTTCGTGTAGAGAATGGGAATTCCCTGGAGTCGTATTTATGACGTAGTTTAGGTCATCCAGCCCTTGGGTATCTCTCACTGACTTCCTTTAACAGAACGTGAGACTCATATTTAGTTATTGTCGTTGAGTCAATGGATATTCGTCAAGTATATATTAGTTTTCATCCAAGGATGGTGTGACTGTATAATGTATACTGTTGCTGTTCTATATTCAACCCACTCGGTCACGACTATCATCGCTGTCTATTGACTACAGAGTCGGCCATATGTTACATCGGAGCTGTGTTAACTGCATTATTGGGCGTTGTCAGGGTAAATTATATCTGCCTTTGGTGACACGTGGCCAAGTGTATTATAAACTCAGTTTTAATTGCACAGTCGTGTTTAGGGGTTAAATAAAGTATGTTTATGCAGTTAGTTATATGCATGACTGTGCACACAGCACTGAAAGACCTCCGTTTTATGAGCTCCACTGAAAGACCTCCGTTTTTTTAGTTCCACTCAATGACCTCCGTTTTAATTAGTTCCAATCACTGTTTTTTTCCACCAATGTCACACTGTCCTTTGTGTCCTTTTGGCAAAATCAAAAAAGGGAATCAGACTTTTACTTGAAATTGTGTTGAAACTTCACATTACACAAAGCAACAACAATAAAACCTAAAACCACAACCACAGGTTCCTGCCACACCTAAGGGACGCAACTCAATGTTTTTCGTCGCCTTATGCCAGTTCCCGACACTAATCCAGCCATATCATGTTTGAGATTTGGTCTTGACTCTCGTCACGCATCTCGCAAGTCAGATTTTTATATTAGAAGAAGAAGTTTATTCGGTACTAAAGGCCGCATGGCCAAGAGTACATAACTGAGATAAACGTTTGCACAGGGACAGGTGGGACGACTATTATACTATCTCAATACAATATTTATGATACATTATACAGGCAGATTTCTTTTAAGAAATATAGCAATATATGTAATTAGCTTAACATTTTTTGTTGCTACTAGTTGATTAAATGTTGCTCGTGATGGATACTGGTAATAGTAGTTTGGGATGTAGAGCTTTCTGATTTCCATATAAAATGGAAAAAAGCTGAAAGGAAATGTTTTTCATCTTCAGTTATATTATGATTACATTTCTTGCACTTAAGTAAATCAGTATTGACTTTGTCATCGTAACGAAAACATTTGTTTTGGCTTAAACGTCGGAATTTAAATAATATGCGGATAAGATCCTTGTTTGGACATAACTCCATAATATATTTCTCTGGTTCGAGTACAGACTTATATCCAGAATAATGTTTAAAAAATGATCATGATGAAGAAATAATTGAAGAAATAATTTTAGCATGCCAATTCTGAATCTCTGTCTTAATTTACATCTTTGCTTAAATTATTGTATAACATTTGATATGCTACCACTCTTGTTCGATCGAAACATACGTAAATCCGGTTTTTAATAGCAGCAAAGGAACATGCGTTTTACACGCCTTTGACCAAATTAATCTGGATGTGAAGACAATTCCTGGATATTTTTGTGGGATACTTCTTTCATATGTTTCCCATCAAAAGTCCATTTTTCTGTATTTCTTAGGTATCCGCGATTTCTGAAAACAACAATACATGACTTCTTTAGGTTAACTTTGTAAGATCTTCAGGCCCACAAAACATGCAACAGAGAGGTACGAACACAGGACGTTCAATTGACAAGGACAACAACGAGACTGATTACAATCCCGCGTCACAGTCTTTGATTCCACGTGCAGGCACACACTGCTGTTGGCATTCGTCACCACTCGCCCCTTTCCGTCACCTGCAATAAGACTCGTCCCCCTATCGATGAATGTTATGTGCGAAAATGCGACAAACCAATCAGAATGCGCGTATGATTTCAAGTTCTTCGTCAAAGAATCCCTTAGAAATAATTTTTGATTTTACATATGTCTTGCATCTAAAAATATACCAAAGACACAGTTAAATGTGTTCAATCATATTGTATAATTCCGCACGTCCCGATTTGCTTTAAATTGCATTTGAAATATATATAATATATGGGGAAAATGTGTGAACCATTACGCAACGAGTTGACAATTGTTTTAGGTATGCCCGTTTGCGTTAAGACGGAACCCGGTCGCAAAAATGGCCACGAGAGGGGCACGAGTCGCTAATCGGCTTGCTAATCGGCTCGTGAGTTTGTCACGAATGTGCTGTTGGGCACCGTTGCGTTTGGGCGAAGCTGTCCAACACCGGAACAACCTCAGAACTTCCAGGCCCCATTTTTTACAATAACCTTTCAACAGATCAAGTTTTCTTTGTAGGCCTATTACATTGTCATTACTCAATGTTACGTCATCTGCAAATATTAGCAGTATGATATCGTTTAGTACATATCTGACTTTATCTATCAACCGAGACATGTCTCAAGCATCGTGCACCATCCTTCCGACTCCGACATGATAGTAATTAAATGACACGTCAAGTTTTACAGCAGGACACATGCGTGACGTTCGACTCTGTCACTAATGGTGCTGTGTTTCTTTGCGACTGACATATATGATTGAAACTAAGTTGCGCTGCACGAATCTATTAAATATTGAAACAAGCGAGTCACATACATAGCACACATAGATCACGTTGGGCTGAGCGCATGTACAAGGCCGTGTCATATTATGAGGATAACGGTATTTTTCAGGGCATTATCATCTGCAGAAGCCCGCGATCTTCCGACGAAGGAGGGCAGTTGAAAAGACCAAGGGCTTCTACAAATGATACTGCCCTGAAAAATAGCGCTACCGTTATTTTAGCCAAAATGGATAGAATAAAAAATTAATAAACATTTACTGCAATCAACACACAACGAATGTCACACTCTCCTACCCAGAGTTCCTCACAACAGGCGTGATAATGGCCCGTCGTCAAGCTATTGCTCACTCACTCACACAACCCACCATCCAAACTCACTCACTCAACCACCACCCACCCAGCCATTCAGCCACTCACTCACTCAACCGGGGGTGGTGGGGCAGCCCTCAATTTAAAGTGTTCGCTCGTCACACCAAAGACCCGGGTTCGATTCCCCACATGGGTACAATGTGTGAAGCCAATTTCTGGTGTCCCCCCGCCGTGATATTGCTGGAATATTGATAAAAGCGCTTGGTGACTTGGTTGAATACGTGTCGTACCCCGATAAAGTGCGACGTTGACCATTTTGCCAACCCCTGGTTTGTCTGATCCAGACCATTTCTGATGTCCCCCCGCCGTGATATTGCTGGAATATTTCTAAAACAGGCGTAAAATCATACTCACTCATCACACATCCCCACACAACACACCAATCACTCACACATCAATAAACCACTCTCAGTCACTCGCAACATCACTCGATCACTCACTCGCGTGGATATTTATGTGTGGTGTGTAACATGAGCTCCTGTGTCGGAACAAGAGGAAAACACAACGTCGAGGTCGGGGACCTGTTCCCGGATGATGGATGTCGGTGAGACTGTCCTCCGACAGAGACCATCGCATCTCTGATCCATCTCCTCCCACACGCTGTCGTAGATTACCATACTTAACACATGTGTCTACGTATACCCAGCGATACACACTGGGCCACACACACACACACTGATGCAAACTACTCGCATGAAGTGTGCACATGTATTTGGAAGCACGAGCGTTCATTACTTGACAGGTGCATTCCGGGATAACAGTTTGTAATAATAGAACTTATTAATTAGGATCACTGATTAATCAACCATTTTTTCAGATATGAAACACTTATTTTAGTAAATATATGTTAAGCTTAATATTTACTTATGTAGGGACTGTGGGGTAGCCTAGTGGTTAAAGTGTTCGCTCGGCACGCCGATGACCCATATTCGAATCCCCTTATGGGTACAATGTGTGAAGCCCGTTTCTGGTGTCCCCCGCCGTGATATTGCTGGAATATTGCTGAAAGCGTTTAGTGTCAATCACTGGTTTGTGTGGTCCAGATTTGAGTATTAACAGGCTCACTGTACGACTGCCACTACTACTACTACTACTACTACTACTACCACTACTACTACCACTACTACTACTACTACTACTACTACTACTACTACTACTGTCACTACAACTACTGGAATAGTGCTGAGAGCGGCGTTGAACATCAAACAAACTACTACTACTACATGTACTACTACTACTACTACTACTGCTACTATTACTACTGCTACTACTACTACTACTACTACTACTACTATTACCACCACCACCAACACTGCCACTACCACAACTACCAACACTGACGAAGACCCGGGTTCGATTCCCGACATGGGTACAATGTGTGAAGCCCATTTCTGGTGTCCCCCGCCGTGATATTGCTGGAATATTGCTAAAAACGGCGTAAAGCCATACTCACTCACTCACCAACACTGCCTGACCCGTGAAGATCCGGATCGATGCTCATGATGTCAATCACCGGATTGTCTGGTCCAGGCTCGATTGTTTACAGACCGCCGTCATACAGCTGTAATCTTGCTGAGTGTGGCGTTAAACAACAAACAATCAAACAAAACAAACAAACCAACACTGCCATTTCTTCGTTTGTTTACAGACCGCCGTCATACAGCTGTAATCTTGCTGAGTGTGGCGTTAAACAACAAACAATCAAACAAAACAAACAAACCAACACTGCCATTTCTTCTACTGCTACTACTACTTCTACTACTACTACTACTACTACTACTACTACTTCTACTACTACTACTACTACTACTACTACTACTGCTACAGCTAAATCTATCACTGCCATTTTAGCACGACCTGTTCAGATCAGCATGGAATGTATGTTATGTGTACGCGTGTGTCTGTGCGGTAATCAATGAGCGGAAACCAAGCGCCAAAAACTGACAGAACGTGACCATCACGCGTGTCCGCCTCCTGCTGGACCCTAATCCGACACGAGTTGTCGGCCCTTGTAACGGATTATATTTTAACGTGCAACATATGTAGTAATTACAATGACGGGCAAAAATACCGAGTTTGTTTTTCATGTATTTGAAAAATTGAAAGAACTGTTGTTGGTTTTGTCCATTTAACCATCACTCATTCCTGCATTAGTTGGCTTGGTGATTTCGGTCCCCTGTATCCCTTCTATATCATCAGACCGCCTCCGTGGTCTAGTGGTAGAGCGTCCGCCCGGAGAGCGGAAGCTCCGGGGTTCGATCCCCGGCCGCGTCATACGTTAAAATATGGTACTTGTCTGGCGCTCGGCATTAAGGGTCTCAAACAAGGACTGGTCGGCTCGGAGTCAGTATACTGTGTCTGAGTGGGGTATTCATGTTAAACTGCAGCATGGTATCTCTGTGAGCTAGCATGGCATCAGTCCGGACTAGTACAAGCAGCCACACAAACACACACAAACGTACATGCACGTCGCTATATAAGTGCAATAATCTTGGACGCGACGTTAAACCCCATTTCACCTCACCTCATTTTGGTGATTTTGTGTAAAAATAAATTTGTTCAATGATACATGATTGAATTTGCAACCACATGACCCCTGCCATGTTAAAAAAAGTAAATTTGTGCCGAAAAGAACAAAGTTATTTGTACTTCAAGGATAAGATATCTACAATATCCATCAGCAGTTGTCTATTATTCAAATTTATTATTTTTTAATTCTTAAAGTTATATTTATCAACATAATACCATGTAGAAGTATTCTTTGTGTGTGTGTGCTAGCTACGCGCTGATACCATTAATGTTTTGGACCCGTGAAGATCCGGGGTAGAATAGGTCTTCAGCAACCCATGCTTGCCGTAAAAAGCGACTATGCTTGTCGTAAGAGGTGGGATCGTGTGGTCAGGCACGCTGACTTGGGTTATACATGTCATCGATCCCAATTGCGTGGAACGATGCTCATGATATTAATCACTGGATTGTCTGGTCCAGACTCGATTATTTACAGACCGCCGTCATGTAGCTGGAATATTGCTGAGTGCGGCGTTAAACAACAAATCAACCAACCAACCAACCATCATTAATGTTTTGGATACAACATCGCTTACTTAAGATATTTTCATTTGAAAATCAAACATATGGTAAAATCAACTGGGGGGTATAGTTTTTTTGCCAATCTGTATTATGACAGTGTTGAGTGGTATTTAGGAGCTGAAGTATTTACGAAGACAAAGTTGACTGATAGCTAGCGGCGTTAAACAACACATAAACAAACAAACACCCAAACAAACAAACAAACAAACAATGAAAGGAAGAGCCGAACATGTCTTCATTCTTCAGGATGTCCATTGTGTTCAGCGAGCAATTTATTTTATTTGTAAAAGTATTAGAAAGTAAAATAACTTGTAAAAAACTCCTAAACGGTCGGTCTCCAAGTAGGTTGTCAAATATAAAGCTCAAGCCGATGTGTTGTCGAGCGGCTATATTTAGCAGTGCATACGTGGGGTACGGTGGGGTAGCCTTGTGGTTAAAGCCTTCGCTCGTCAAAGACCCGGGTTGGATTCCCTACATGGGTACAATAATATGTTTGAGGCCCATTCCTGGTGTACCCCGCCGTCATATTACCAGAGTATTGCTAATGCGGCGTAAAACCATAGTATAACACTCACTGGATGCATGGGTTTAACCAAACTGATAAACGTCTGAGACCTGCATCACTTCGGGCTTTCCTCCCACATTAAGCTGACGCGTGATATAACTGGGATACTGTTAAAGCAGCGTTAAACCCAACTCACTCATTATGTAACCCCCCCCCCCCCCCCCCCCCCCCCCCACCCCCCCCAACCCTCCCTTCCCACTCTTCTTTGCCGTCATATAGCTGGAATATTGCTGAGTGTGGCGTTAAACAACAAACAAACAAACACCCACGATGTACATGGTGATACCAGATGCGCCCGTAAAATCCCTTAAATGTTCACGTTGTACGCTACATTCCGCCCCAGGAGACGTCACGTTACTTGTGGCCTTGCCGTGATTCTGACCGGTTGAACGAATCCCTACATGCTGAGTCTATATTAATACCACCTCACTGAAAATACATTTCAGAAACACGGATTAGATCGTGATAATCATTCGTATTGTTCTTGAATGGTGGAATGATTGCTCAGTGGTCTGAAGCGCTGCAATTTAATGGACAGGATTGCGTCCATTAGTCGGGCAAGGACACGCTGGTGTTAGGTTCGAAACCCAGAGCAATTTATGATCCTTGGTTCTGAATAGTATACCCATGCTCTTGCTTTTTCCTTATATGGTCTTTCCTTAATTGGGTCTTTCCTCCCATGGAGGCACGGGGGCCCAGTCGTGTGAGGCAGCTGCGATTCGCTGTGCAGAGTTGCGTCCCTTTGGCACGCCAGGAACCTATGATTGTGGGTTCGAGTCCTGGTTCGCTCCGATTATGTTTCTAGGCTTGTCAGCACCATACCCGTGCTCGTGGGTTTCAACGAAGTGGTAAACGTCCGAGACCTGTATCACTTCGGGCTTTCCTCCCGCATTAAGCTGATACGCCGTGATATAACTGGAATACTGTTAAAAGCGGCGTTAAACCAGACTCACTCACTCACTCCAAATGTAGAACTTCAAACATATCTAAAGGATGACAAGTCCGATGCTTTACTTCAATAAATAAACACACATCTAAATATAACCTAAATTTAAATACTGGTTTATCATCGGTCATTCGATGGGGCTGAATTCGAAACAATGGCGATGTAATGTGATATAACTCACTCACCTATTTGACGAAACACCACCTTCGTACAAATTAAGACAGTTCATGTTAGAATCGACGTAGTAAGTTTCTTTCGTTTAAGGAGATAAAAACTAATGTGGACACTGTGTGAATCCGCGTAGCGTTGCGGATGTTAGCAAACTGTGCACACCAGTTTTATCGTTTATAACTCCACTAAAAAAAGGAGGCTATTGAAGTTAGTTCTTTAAATAAATAAGTCAATAATGATAAAATCGCTGACTGCTTATTTATTCTGTACAAAACAACAACCTGTAGACAGCAGTACGAAATCGGTGACCTCGTTCAGTGTAATATTGTGACACAAGCCCCGCCCACTCCATTAACCAATCAGGAAATTGCAGTCCATTAATGGGCGTGGCCTAATTGATTGTTTTGGGTGAGCCAATCAAATTGAGATGGAATCACTTGTAATATATGTATTACAATATGACAGCATTTGTGGACATTTTGTGATAAATACTCTTGTTCCTTTCAGCGCACAGTGTCTTGAATTTGTCAATATACGAAGGATTATGGGTGAACTGCACACATTCCTCCAATGCAACATCACCAGATTTTATATGCAATGCAACGAGCGGAAGAGGTGAGTTTGTTTCAATATTACCCTGAGGGTAGGATAATAGGGAACATTAATTTAACTGATTATTACTGATTATTATTATGATGTGTTTCATTGTTTTCATTGTTTGAGAAGAGGCCAATATCTAAGTGACGTCATAATTGAAGATGACGTTTGTTGTGACGTCGTTCCGATAATAGAGGAACAACTGCCTTGATATCTTGATGTCTTGATGAGTTTAGGGCGTTGGGGTAGCCTGATGGTTAACCCTCTGGATGCCGAGTTTTTATTCTGACGCACATTTTCCTAAGATCTGTAAAGTAGAGGCGCTTGTATTTGCGTATTTACCAAAACATCCTGAACGATTCTAGGGTTATCGGAAACGTTTTGGAATGTTCATTGTTGATTTAATAGTGTGTGAGTGAGTGAGTATGGTTTTACGCCGCTTTTAGCAATATTCCAGCAAAATCACGGCGGGGGACACCAGAAATGGGCTTCACACATTGTACCCATGTCGGGAATCGAACCCAGGTCTTCGGCGTGACGAGCGAACGCTTTAACCACAGGGCTACCCGACCGCCCCGGTTATTTAATAAAAGACAGATACACGTGATCACTAATATGCTATTTGTGAAAATCATTTCTCCGAATAAATATCCGAAATGTAGATTTTTAAAAATGTTGTAAATAACGCCGTGAATGGTTATTTAGAAATGTGTAAATAATGGCGACATGTACGATGTACCTAATTTTCAGCGGTCATTTTCAGTAATGTTGCTATGCCTAAAATGGCAGTGGATGAGATCAGGAACACGGAATTTCCCACAAAATTCAAAACTGTTAAGTATGTTTGTGTGCGTGATGTTTGTTGAATTTTATTCGACTTCAAAGTGAGGGTTGAAGAGGAGGGATATAAATACCCCGCTGGCATCCAGTGGGTAAAGCTTTCGCTCGTCACGCCGAAGACCCGGGTTCGATTCCTCACATGGGTACAATGTGTGAAGCCCAATTTTGGTGTCTCCCCTGGCTTGATATTGCTGGAAAAGTAGCGGCGTAAAACCATACTCACTCACTGTTCCGGGCGAGTAAACATTCTCTGCGCCGTTAAATGTAACGTTAACGGATCTCGGCCGACTGAAGTACCTGAAACAGACATAAAATATTCACGTAAATCCATTCCACTCTCGCGACAACAACCGTCTTCAGTGAAGCACCGTTTATCCAGACCGTAACGTTCCCATTGATTTGTATGTGTCCGGAATAACGAGCTTTATAAAGCGTAAAATCGGTGACATGAAGGCGCTCCAACAGAACCGTCCGCCGGACAAACCAAGTTTCGTTGTAAAGAAATATTAACGCCTTTACCAGCAATAATGATTCGTTGATCCGAATGGTTTTTTTCGACTAAAATATGGGTAAAATTCATTGATACCACGTTAATATCTTTGTTTGTTTGTTGTTTAACGCACACTCAGCAATATTCTATCTATAAGACAATCCAGTGATTGATATTATGAACATTGATCCACACAATTGGGATACGATGACATGCATGAACCAAGTCAGCGATCCTGACCACCCGATCCCGTTTATCGCTACCTGCAACATGCATGGGTTGATGAAGACCTATTCTAACCCAGATATTTATATCTTCAAGTTGCTTGTAGTCATACATTTTAGGAATGGTCGTAGCTAGTTGTTATATCTGTTTGTCTTTGCGTGCTTACCCTGCATATTCGGCGTTCAACAAGCTAGGACGATGCTGACTTGCCAATGGGAGGGTTTATGTGCTGTGATTGGTTATTTAACTGTCGTGATAATAGAAAATCAATACTATCTGTGTCACGGAGGTCAACGTCGTGCATCAAGTTCACAAGAGGTGATGTCTGATCAATACAACCTGTTGGGAATACAAGTTTCAGTGCCCAATGGGTTTCTAGCCATGTGTATTCTGGGTAGAGTAGGTTTCAGTGCCCCATGAGTGTCGAGCCATGTGTATTCTGGGTAGAGTAGGTTTCAGTGCCCTATGAGTGTCTATCCATGTGTATTCTGGGTAGAGTAGATTTCAGCGCCCTATGAGTGTCTAGCCATGTGTTTTCTGGGTAGAGTAGGTTTCAGTGCCCCATGAGTGTCTAGCCTTGTGTTTTCTGGGTAGAGTAGGTTTCAGTGCCAAATGAGTGTCTAGCCATGTGTATTCTGGGTAGAGTAGGTTTCAGTGCCCCATGAGTGTCTAGCCATGTGTATTCTGGGTAGAGTAGGTTTCAGTGCCCTATGCGTGTCTAGCCTTGTGTATTCTGGGTAGAGTAGGTTTCAGTGCCCTATGAGTGTCTATCCATGTGTATTCTGGGTAGAGTAGGTTTCAGTGCCCTATGAGTGTCTATCCATGTGTATTCTGGGTAGAGTAGGTTTCAGTGCCCAATGAGTGTCTATCCATGTGTATTCTGGGTAGAGTAGGTTTCAGTGCCCTATGAGTGTCTATCCATGTGTATTCTGGGTAGAGTAGGTTTCAGTGCCCAATGAGTGTCTAGCCATGTGTATTCTGGGTAGAGTAGGTTTCAGTGCCCTATAAGTGTCTATCCATGTGTATTCTGGGTAGAGTAGGTTTCAGTGCCCCATGAGTGTCTATCCATGTGTATTCTGGGTAGAGAAGGTTTCAGTGCCCCACTAGTGTCTAGCCATGTGAGGGGCGGTCGGGTAGCCTAGTGGTTAAAGCGTTCGCTCGTCACGCCGAAGACCCGGGTTCGATTCCCGACATGGATACTATGTGTGAAGCCCATTTCTGGTGTCCCCCGCCGTGATATTGCTGGAATATTGCTAAAAGCGGCGTAAAACCACACTCACTCACTCACTCTAGCCATGTGTATTCTGGGTAGATTAGGTTTCAGTGCCCCATGAGTGTCTAGCCATGTGTATTCTGGGTAGAGTTGGTTTCAGTGCCCAATGAGTGTCTAGCCATGTGTATTCTGGGTAGAGTAGGTTTCAGTGCCCCATGAGTGTCTAGTCTTGTGTGTTATGTGTAGAGTAGGTTTCAGTGCCCAATGAGTGTCTATCCATGTGTATTCTGGGTAGAGTAGGTTTCAGTGCCCCATGAGTGTCTAGCCTTGTGTATTCTGGGTAGAGTAGGTTTCAGTGCTCTATGCGTGTCTAGCCATGTGTATTCTGGGTAGAGTAGGTTTCAGTGCCCTATGAGTGTCTATCCATGTGTATTCTGGGTAGAGTAGGTTTCAGTGCCCAATGA
The DNA here is from genome assembly GCF_023055435.1 of Haliotis rufescens. Classification (NCBI taxonomy): domain Eukaryota; kingdom Metazoa; phylum Mollusca; class Gastropoda; order Lepetellida; family Haliotidae; genus Haliotis; species Haliotis rufescens. The sequence goes on from NW_025964279.1 coordinate 2,970,401, forward strand.
GTGTCTATCCATGTGTATTCTGGGTAGAGTAGGTTTCAGTGCCCTATGAGTGTCTATCCATGTGTATTCTGGGTAGAGTAGGTTTCAGTGCCAAATGAGTGTCTATCCATGTGTATTCTGGGTAGAGTAGGTTTCAGTGCCCTATGAGTGTCTATCCATGTGTATTCTGGGTAGAGTAGGTTTCAGTGCCCAATGAGTGTCTATCCATGTGTATTCTGGGTAGAGTAGGTTTCAGTGCCCTATGAGTGTCTATCCATGTGTATTCTGGGTAGAGTAGGTTTCAGTGCCCTATGAGTGTCTATCCATGTGTATTCTGGGTAGAGTAGGTTTCAGTGCCCTATGAGTGTCTATCCATGTGTATTCTGGGTAGAGTAGGTTTCAGTGCCCAATGAGTGTCTAGCCATGTGTATTCTGGGTAGAGTAGGTTTCAGTGCCCTATGAGTGTCTATCCATGTGTATTCTGGGTAGAGTAGGTTTCAGTGCCCCATGAGTGTCTATCCATGTGTATTCTGGGTAGAGAAGGTTTCAGTGCCCCACTAGTGTCTAGCCATGTGAGGGGCGGTCGGGTAGCCTAGTGGTTAAAGCGTTCGCTCGTCACGCCGAAGACCCGGGTTCGATTCCCGACATGGATACAATGTGTGAAGCCCATTTCTGGTGTCCCCCGCCGTGATATTGCTGGAATATTGCTTAAAGCGGCGTAAAACCACACTCACTCACTCACTCTAGCCATGTGTATTCTGGGTAGATTAGGTTTCAGTGCCCCATGAGTGTCTAGCCATGTGTATTCTGGGTAGAGTAGGTTTCAGTGCCCAATGAGTGTCTAGCCATGTGTATTCTGGGTAGAGTAGGTTTCAGTGCCCTATGAGTGTCTATCCATGTGTATTCTGGGTAGAGTAGGTTTCAGTGCCCTATGAGTGTCTATCCATGTGTATTCTGGGTAGAGTAGGTTTCAGTGCCCCATGAGTGTCTAGCCATGTGTATTCTGGGTAGAGAAGGTTTCAGTGCCCCATGAGTGTCTAGCCATGTGTATTCTGGGTAGAGTAGGTTTCAGTGCCCCATGAGTGTCTATCCATGTGTATTCTGGGTAGAGTAGGTTTCAGTGCCCCATGAATGTCTAGCCATGTGTATTCTGGGTAGAGTAGGTTTCAGTGCCCCATGAGTGTCTAGCCATGTGTATTCTGGGTAGAGTAGGTTTCAGTGCCCCATGAGTGTCTAGCCTAGTGTGTTATGGGTAGAGTAGGTTTCAGTGCCCCATGAGTGTCTAGCCTTGTGTGTTCTGGGTAGAGAAGGTTTCAGTGCCCTATGAGTGTCTATCCATGTGTATTCTGGGCAGAGTAGGTTTCAGTGCCCCATGAGTGTCTAGCCATGTGCATTCTGGGTAGAGAAGGTTTCAGTGCCCTATGAGTGTCTAGCCATATGTATTCTGGGTAGAGTAGGTTTCAGTGCCCAATGAGTGTCTAGCCATGTGTATTCTGGGTAGAGTAGGTTTCAGTGCCCTATGAGTGTCTAGCCATGTGTATTCTGGGTAGAGTAGGTTTCAGTGCCCCATGAGTGTCAAGCCATGTGTATTCTGGGTAGAGTAGGTTTCAGTGCCCTATGAGTGTCCAGCCATGTGTATTCTAGGTAGGCTAGGTTTCAGTGCGCCGTGACATTGCTGGAATATTGTAAAAAGGGGCGTAAAACCATCCTCACTGTCATGGTAGATTGTAGTGTCAATGGGATTGGCGTCCACTGTTGCCATCAGAAGATCTGGCAGTCAGGTTAAGTGACTTGGCTGGCCGTGTATCATTGTACACTGACAGCGAGTGACGCTTGCCATGCGGCCAACTCCTGATCCCTCTGACACGGACAAAAACAACTCATCAGTGATGCTGACATTATCAGTCATCGTCATGAAACCAAGCACATCCCCAAACACAAGCCCGCTATCTCATGCATTTATTCATGCATTTATTCATGCACATTGAGTTGATATTTCCCAACTGGCCCTTCCAAATATTTCCAAGTTTCTGCAATATCGCGAGGAATCAGTGTTTATTTTCCACTTGGTAATATAATATACAGCTCAAAAGAGGTTAAAGAACACCCGATTCGTTCAGAAGACTGTAGTTAATCTGGCATAACTGGCGGCTACTGCAACACATCCTAATTGTGGGTGTTCTTTAAATTGTTTTGTGTAGTATATATATCCCCGGCAACCCATGGATGTCGTCAGTCTGTCCGCGAAAATGATATTTCACACCTCATGAAGTACTATAAAATACCTGTGCCCTAATGAAACATCGTGACTGATTGTGTTAACCCACACCACACTCACTTACTTGTTGAAGAATAGAATAATATGGTGATTCGGTGTCCGTTATGGCTGCTGACTGAAAACGGTATTTTGCTGTATGACTTCTGCCTGGTGATTTGGCTTAGTTAACATATTACCTACCTCTGATGGCCCCACACTGTTTGACCCACCTCTGATGGCCCCACACTGTTTGACCCTCCTCTGATGGCCCCATACTGTTTGACCCTCCTCTGATGGCCCCACACTGTTTGTCTCTCATCTGATGGCCCCACACTGTTTGACCCTCCTCTGATGGCCCCACACTGTTTGACCCTCCTCTGATGGCCCCACACTGTTTGTCTCTCATCTGATGGCCCCACACTGTTTGACCCTCCTCTGATGGCCCCACACTGTTTGACCCTCCTCTGATGGCCCCACACTGTTTGTCTCTCCTCTGATGGCCCCACACTGTTTGTCTCTCCTCTGATGGCCCCACACTGTTTGACCCTCCTCTGATGGCCCCATACTGTTTGACCCTCCTCTGATGGCCCCACACTGTTTGTCTCTCATCTGATGGCCCCACACTGTTTGACTCTCCTCTGATGGCACCACACTGTTTGCCCCCACCTCAGATGGCCCCGCGCTGTTTGACCCTCCTCTGATGGCACCACACTGTTTGACCCTCCTCTGATGGCTTCCTACAGTTTGCCCCGCCTCTGATGGCACCACACTGTTTGTCTCTCCTCTGATGGCACCACTCTGTTTGTCCCTCCTCTGATGGCTTCCTACAGTTTGCCCCGCCTCTGATGGCACCACACTGTTTTCCCCCACCTCAGATGTCTCCACACTGTTTGTCCCACCTCTAATGGTCCCATACCATTTGACTCGACTCTGCCGGCTCAATACTGTTTGCCCCACGTCTGATGGCTCCACACTGTTTGCCCCATCTCTGATGGCTCCATACTGTTGGACCCACCTGAACGCTCCACATTATTTGTCCCACCTCTGATGGCTCCATACTGTTTGTCATACTTCTAATGGTCCCATACTATTTGACCCACCTCTGCCGGCTTCATACTGTTTGCCCCACCTCTGATGGCTCCACATTATTTGCCCCAACTCTGCCGGCTCCACACTGTTTGTCCCATCTCTGATGGCTCCATACTGTTTGCCCCATCTCTGATGGCTCCACATTATTTTCCCCACCTCTGCTGGTTTTACACTGTTTGCCCCACCTCTGATGGCCCCACATTATTTGCCCCATCTCTGCTGGTTTTACACTGTTTGCCCCATCTCTGATGGCTCCACATTATTTGCCCAACCTCTGCTGGTTTTACACTGTTTGCCCCATCTCTGATGGCTCCACATTATTTGCCCAACCTCTGCTGGTTTTACACTGTTTGCCCCATCTCTGATGGCTCCACATTATTTGCCCAACCTCTGCTGGTTTTACACTGTTTGCCCCACCTCTGATGGCCCCACATTATTTGCCCCACCTCTGCTGGTTTTACACTGTTTGCCCCACCTCTGATGGCCCCACATTATTTGCCGCACCTCCGATGGCCCCACATTATTTGCCCCACCTCTGCTGGTTTTACAGTTTGCCCTGCCTCTAATGGCTCCAGATTCGACAGCAGGCAGCAGGCCCTCGTGACATACCATTGGCGATAAGGTGATACCCCATCAAATCACTAATTCACTGCTAATATATCAAAGCCGAAGCAGTAGACGTTGAAGAAATCGTGCAACATCAATGGAAGGTTTAATATTGATCGTGAAATTCAGGATTGTTCGTTGAAGGCGGAATTGATTTAACGCTCGAGCAAATAGCGAGTTGGTATTGTAAGGTTATAGATTTTGTATTAATCAGATAAATCATCTTTAGAACTTCGAGAATCATTCCCTTCATTGACCAAGAAGGGTTCCCTGTTCGTCTTGTACACGAAAACTGGGTACGATGATGTAGTGTACATCCTTATTCAATTCACAGAACAACATTTATTTTTTGCGCTTTCATTACAAGAAAATGAACAGTATACATTTCTCAAAGTAAAATCGATTCTCTCTGTAGACGGTCTATGGACGAAAGCATGATATCAAAATCCGGAAGTTTTGCAACAATCCACATAGCCAGTGTGTCTACCATGGTGGCGTCTTTATTAATACACAGACTAAATGATCAATAACGTTACTCTTCTGACGAATGTCGTATCTATTGTGGTCTTATTGGTATGCGTACATGCGCCATTATCTAATTCTATGCAGAGCGAGCGTGGTTTCTATTCATTAGATGCTTAGATACAATCCGAAGCAGACACACATTGACCTCGGCTCAGAAATGTCTTGTTTCCCGTGGGCACCTCTGATAATATCCACGTAAATAATTGACGCCAAGCCTACCCAGAGAAGTTGCAACCCAACGCGACTCGGCTACTGTGTGACAAGCAGGCAATCAATGCTGCCTCATTCAAGCACCGGATTCAAACGAATTGCCAGAGATTGGGATGCTACAGCCAGGCTCCGCAGCGACATCAGTTAACAGCCGTGGCGTGAGCGGGTATCAGAGCAGGGGGACTTGTGTTCAGGGTCGCGAGGTAGTTGAGGAGAAGCACCTCAATCGTCCACAGGTGGAATCGGAACACTATGACAGCCACGGTCTGACCTTTCTGTTGTCCACTCGCATCACGAACACCAGTGTCGCAGAATAGCATGTGTCAGTGTTGCCTCTAACAGTTTCAGTTGAACATGAAAAATTTCCTTAAATTCAAGACTCGCCAAAACAGTGCGGACCTTCGAAAATTTGGGGAGGAGTACTATTTGAGAGAAGCAAAGCTTTGGAGACCTTTCCGTCTGTTCGGGGTATTTGCTACAGTGTCCGCCATGGCTTTCATTCTTGCGGCGATCCTCAGCTCTCACTGGATTGCGGGTAAAGGTAAGTCTATTTGAACAATTATTCCTTAATTATTTTAGTGCAAACTAAAATTGCAGTTTTATTGTGATGTAATATTTCGAAAAAAATCGTTTGGCTGAAAATCTGTCTTTGGATAACACTGAAAGTGTGATGGAGGGGAAAGCCTTTGTTTTGTCATAACAATCGGTCCGCGAGCCTATACGGGAGGCCTCCTTTATCATCAAATCGTGCACACGTAAACCAAAGCCGGTTTTATTTTACCCCCTTGGCGTTAAGTAAGGTCGGGGGGATCGTTACCAGGTATTGACGGAACACTAATGATGTATTTGTTGCCGTGAATCTATTATAATAATGAACCGACAGACACATCTTGGATCAATACCTCGTGAACTCAACATAGTATCAGTGTTGTACGGCCTAGCTAAATCTGACTTGGGCACGGCTCTCAGCCCAACGCGGACCGAAACACCGTTGACTAAAACCCCCACAGGACCTTCTCATTAACCTACCGCTCAGGGACCCGTAACCTTAACACGTCCGAGCTCCATACGGTTACCAATGGTGATACCACGCACACCAATGTGTTCCTAAAAATATCAATCGTACAAATTGATTTTGAAATTAACAATTTAGATTATATAATTGTAAGATTAAGCTTAAAAACGATTTGGGGATCATGTGTTGCCGTTGATTATTAATCATCATATGATACTGTCATTGGAGATCTGGCTCGTGGTCACATGGTCTTCAGAATACATTGCAATAATTCCTAACTAAATGTGTTTTGCAAACCGTGACGTCACAACCCTTAGGCGAGGGCACCGTGTTGTAGATTCCGAAACACTATCAGTGTTTGTGCGTTTACTATTTGGTAAAAAACGCACGATCGGGGCTCCCAGTGAAGAACGTTTGGCCCTTATCGTGGACGCGTAACAGATTCCGATGTTATTGATAAGAGCGATGACGGACCTTGTATTACATCAATATGGGAAATAGTTCTGTAATACCGCAACAGAATAAATAATCTCGCATTGAATTTGAAACATCCCCACTCAGCTTCCAGGGATTGTTATCCAGTTCGACCTTGACCTTACTAAAACAGAGCAAACCGGCGCTGCCGTGTCGCCATGGTAACCCGGCGATTGATTGATTTATGTGCGAATAATGTCGCACAACAGCCATTTGAGACTCGATCAGATTTTCCAATGTTAATCCTCGTTCAAGGGTGGGTTGGAAGAAGGCTTAGCCCAGATCGGGCATAATACTTTAATATGATGCGTCCTGCCTTGAGGAAGAGGAAGGCTGACTGTCATAAATCTCGCAGGTTATATAGACTGTAATACATCTCCGGCGAATGTCGCCATCCCGTGTTCATACATCTAAATTACATCATTACAAGCCATTATGGCAGAATCGGAGGCGCGCCAGGCCGAATTTCATGAATCGATTCACGTAATAAGCCAATTACATGCATGTTTTCTTCAAGAGTTGGGCTGGTCGCGAAGAGACTCGATGATTGTCGGATTAATGAGAAAACCATAGAGAACGTATTTTATCTGTTTGGCGAAAACACTGAGACGCAAGTCTAACAGTTGATGCGTTGTGCACTCGGGAATCTAGATGGACGTTGGAAGCGCGTTGGAATCGATATTTCGGCTTCAGACAACATTTCATATGATTCGTGTCGTGGCGTTAGACGTTTCGTGACAAGATCGGCCTTCCCTGCCCAGCTTTATGAAGTCCTGACTGTTGCTTTCCGCGAAGTGTACAGCTGCTGAAAATTCCTCTCGGCTCGGGTGTCATTATGTGGAATCAACTGGTGTTGATGTCCCCCATTGTCTTCCAATGTTCATGCCATGAGGGATGCTGAGAACCCCGTATCAGGAGCGTGATATGGCTGAGGGTTGTGTGATATGGCTAAGGGGTGTATGATATGGCTAAGGGGTGTGTGATATAGTTGAGAATGTGTGATATGGCTGAGGTTGTGTGATATGGCTGAGGGGTGTGTGATATGGCTGAGGGTTGTGTGATATGGCTGAGGGTTGTGTGATATGGCTGAGGGTTTTGTGAAATGGCTGAGGGTTGTGTGATATGGCTGAGGGTTGTGTGATATGGCTGAGGGGTGTGTGATACGACCGATGGGTGTGTGATATGGCTGAGGGGTGTGTGATATGGATGAGGGATGTGTGATATTGCTGAGGGTTGTGTGATATGGCTGAGGGATGTGAAATATGGCTGAGGGGTGTGTGATATGGCTGAGAGGTGTGTGATATGGCTGAGGGGTGTGTGGGGCGGTCGGGTAGCCTAGTGGGAAAAGCGTTCGCTCGTCACGCCGAAGACCCGGGTTCGATTCCCGACATGGGTACAATGTGTGAAGCCCATTTCTGGTGTCCCCCGCCGTGATATTGCTGGAATATTGCTAAAAGCGGCGTAAAACCATACTAACTCACTCACTCACTGAGGGGTGTGTGGTATGACTGAGGGATGTATGATATGGATGAGGATGTGTGATAAAGCTGAGGAGTGTGTGTGATATGGCTGAGGTTTGTGTGATATGGATGAGGTTTGTGTGATATGGCTGAGGGTTATGTGATATAGCTGAGGAGTGTGTGATGTGCATGAGGGTTATGTGATATGGCTGAGGGTTGTGTGATATAGCTGAGAGATGTGTGATATAGCTGAGGGATGTGTGATATAGCTGAGGGATGTGTGATATAGCTGAGGGATGTGTGATATAGCTGAGGGGTGTGTGATATAGCTGAGGCATGTGTGATATAGCTGAGGGATGTGTGATGTAGCTGAGGGATGTGTGATGTAGCTGAGGGATGTGTGATATAGCTGAGGGGTGTGTGATATGGCTGAGGGATGTGTGATATAGCTGAGGGGTGTGTGATGTGACTGAGGGTTATGTGATATGGCTGAGGGGTGTGTGATATAGCTGAGGGATGTGTGATATAGCTGAGGGGTGTGTGATGTGGCTGAGGGTTATGTGATATGGCTGAGGGGTGTGTGATATAGCTGACGGATGTGTGATGAAGCTGAGGGATGTGTGATATAGCTGAGGGGTGTGTGATATGGCTGAGGGTTGTGTGATATAGCTGAGGGGTGTGTGATATAGCTGAGGGATGTGTGATATGTCTGAGGGGTGTGTGATATACCTGAGGGTTGTGTGATATGGCTGAGGGTTGTGTGATGTGGCTGAGTGGTGTGAGATATAGCTGAGGGATGTGTGATATGGCTGAGGGGTGTGTGATATTGCTGAGGGGTGTGTGATGTGGCTGAGGGGTGTGTGATATAGCTGAGGGATGTGTGATATGGCTGAGGGTTGTGTGATGTGACTGAGGGTCGTGTGATATGGCTGAGGGTTGTGTGATATTGATGAGGGGTGTGTGATATGGCTGAGGGTTTTGTGATATTGATGAGGATATGTGATATGGCTGAGGGATGTGTGATATGGATGAGGGTTGTGTGATATGGCTGAGGGTTGTGTGATATTGATGAGGATGTGTGATATGGCTGAGGGATGTGTGATATGGCTGACGGAAGTGTGATATGGCTGAGGGGTGTGTGATATAGCTGAGGGTTGTGTGATATGGCTGAGGGTTGTGTGATATGGCTGAGTGGTGTGTGATATAGCTGAGTGGTGTGTGATATAGCTGAGGGATCTGTGATATGGCTGAGGGGTGTGTGATATAGCTGAGGGTTGTGTGATGTGGCTGAGGGGTGTGTGATATAGCTGAGGGATGTGTGATATGGCTAAGGGGTGTATGATATGGCTAAGGGGTGTGTGATATAGTTGAGAATGTGTGATATGGCTGAGGTTGTGTGATATGGCTGAGGGGTGTGTGATATGGCTGAGGGTTGTGTGATATGGCTGAGGGTTGTGTGATATGGCTGAGGGTTTTGTGAAATGGCTGAGGGTTGTGTGATATGGCTGAGGGTTGTGTGATATGGCTGAGGGGTGTGTGATACGACCGATGGGTGTGTGATATGGCTGAGGGGTGTGTGATATGGATGAGGGTTGTGTGATATGGATGAGGGATGTGTGATATTGCTGAGGGTTGTGTGATATGGCTGAGGGATGTGAAATATGGCTGAGGGGTGTGTGATATGGCTGAGAGGTGTGTGATATGGCTGAGGGGTGTGTGGGGCGGTCGGGTAGCCTAGTGGGAAAAGCGTTCGCTCGTCACGCCGAAGACCCGGGTTCGATTCCCGACATGGGTACAATGTGTGAAGCCCATTTCTGGTGTCCCCCGCCGTGATATTGCTGGAATATTGCTAAAAGCGGCGTAAAACCATACTAACTCACTCACTCACTGAGGGGTGTGTGGTATGACTGAGGGATGTATGATATGGATGAGGATGTGTGATAAAGCTGAGGAGTGTGTGTGATATGGCTGAGGTTTGTGTGATATGGATGAGGTTTGTGTGATATGGCTGAGGGTTATGTGATATAGCTGAGGAGTGTGTGATGTGCATGAGGGTTATGTGATATGGCTGAGGGTTGTGTGATATAGCTGAGAGATGTGTGATATAGCTGAGGGATGTGTGATATAGCTGAGGGATGTGTGATATAGCTGAGGGATGTGTGATATAGCTGAGGGGTGTGTGATATAGCTGAGGCATGTGTGATATAGCTGAGGGATGTGTGATGTAGCTGAGGGATGTGTGATGTAGCTGAGGGATGTGTGATATAGCTGAGGGGTGTGTGATATGGCTGAGGGATGTGTGATATAGCTGAGGGGTGTGTGATGTGACTGAGGGTTATGTGATATGGCTGAGGGGTGTGTGATATAGCTGAGGGATGTGTGATATAGCTGAGGGGTGTGTGATGTGGCTGAGGGTTATGTGATATGGCTGAGGGGTGTGTGATATAGCTGACGGATGTGTGATGAAGCTGAGGGATGTGTGATATAGCTGAGGGGTGTGTGATATGGCTGAGGGTTGTGTGATATAGCTGAGGGGTGTGTGATATAGCTGAGGGATGTGTGATATGTCTGAGGGGTGTGTGATATACCTGAGGGTTGTGTGATATGGCTGAGGGTTGTGTGATGTGGCTGAGTGGTGTGAGATATAGCTGAGGGATGTGTGATATGGCTGAGGGGTGTGTGATATTGCTGAGGGGTGTGTGATGTGGCTGAGGGGTGTGTGATATAGCTGAGGGATGTGTGATATGGCTGAGGGTTGTGTGATGTGACTGAGGGTCGTGTGATATGGCTGAGGGTTGTGTGATATTGATGAGGGGTGTGTGATATGGCTGAGGGTTTTGTGATATTGATGAGGATATGTGATATGGCTGAGGGATGTGTGATATGGATGAGGGTTGTGTGATATGGCTGAGGGTTGTGTGATATTGATGAGGATGTGTGATATGGCTGAGGGATGTGTGATATGGCTGACGGAAGTGTGATATGGCTGAGGGGTGTGTGATATAGCTGAGGGTTGTGTGATATGGCTGAGGGTTGTGTGATATGGCTGAGTGGTGTGTGATATAGCTGAGTGGTGTGTGATATAGCTGAGGGATCTGTGATATGGCTGAGGGGTGTGTGATATAGCTGAGGGTTGTGTGATGTGGCTGAGGGGTGTGTGATATAGCTGAGGGATGTGTGATATGGCTGAGGGTTGTGTGATGTGGCTGAGGGGTGTGTGATATGGCTGAGGGTTGTGTGATGTGGCTGAGGGTTGTTTGGTATGGCTGAGTGGTGTGTGATATATCTGAGGGATGTGTGATATGGCTGAGGGTTGTGTGATATGGCTTAGTGGTGTGTGATATAGCTGAGGGTTGTGTGATATGGCTGAGTAGTGTGTGATATAGCTGAGGGATGTGTGATATGGCTGAGGGTTGTGTGATGTGGCTGAGGGGTGTGTGATATGGCTGAGGGTTGTGTGATGTGGCTGAGGGTTGTGTGGTATGGCTGAGGGTTGTGTGATATAGCTGAGGGGTGTGTGATATGGCTGAGGGTTGTGTGATGTGGCTGAGGGTTGTGTGATATTGATGAGGATTTGTGATATGGCTAAGGGATGTGTGATATGGCTGAGGGTTGTCTGATATAGCTGAGGGATGTGTGGTATGGCTGAGGGATGTGTGATATTGATGAGGGTTGTGTGATATGGCTGAGGGTTGTGTGATATGACTGAGGGTTGTGTGATATGGCTGAGGGTTGTGTGGTATGGCTGAGGGTTTTGTGATATGGCTGATGGATATTTGATAAGGCTGATGGATGTTTAATATGGTTGATGGATGTTTGACATGGCTGATGGATGATTGATATGGCTGATTGATGATTGATATGGCTGATGGATGTTTGACATGGCTGATGGATGATTGATATGGCTGATGGATGATTGATATGGCTGATGGATGTTTGACATGGCTGATGGATGTTTGACATGGCTGATGGATGTTTTATATGGCTGATGGATAATTGATATGGCTGATGGATGTTTGACATGGCTGATGGATGATTGATATGGCTGATGGATGTTTGATATGGCTGATGGATGATTGATATGGCTGATGGATGTTTGATATGGCTGATGGATAATTGATATGGCTGATGGATGTTTGATACAGCTAAGGTTTGTGTGATACTGATGAGGGGCGTGTGATGCTGGTTAAAAAAGTACAAGACGGGTGAGGCGTGTGTCATATGTATGAGTTATGTGTGATATCGCTAAATAGCTTCGCAAAGGTCATAAAACCTCATGCAGCCATTCGTTTATTCGGGGAAAACGTCACAAAAAGGCCAAACTATCAATAAATGGCAACGATGTTTCAGGTATTTACAGCACGAAAACTGATTTCAACGCGCTCCCAAAGCTTGTCTGCGGAGAATGTAATTACATTTGGGTGTCCATACACTGCCAAAACAGCATCAACCCTAATCAGCTGTTATCCAATTACCAGACCGGCACACGTGAAGTGATGCGGCTGGAAATCAGTGCAGGGCTCTGAGACCAACAAGCAAACGTGTTGTCAGGAACTACACCGCTCGGCTCAATTATGTAAAGGTTTCCTTACTCGACTGCGGAGATAAGAGGGTCGTGGTATTACATATTGATGGCGAGTACTGGATTAAAACTTGGTCTGGAAACAACTTCAATGACGTCAATTGAAGAGCGTGGCTTTCTTTACTTGCACGGGTGGATTCAATTCATTGACATATTTTCATCATCGCTCTATGTTTTCCTCAATCAGAAGCGATAAGTTTTCAGTTTCAGTTTTGAAAAACAAAACAATAATGTCATTACGTCATTTCGTTATAATTGTCTTTTGAATGCTGTGTAGACTTCCTCACAAGAATTATATCATTTGACAGAAACATATCCCACAGAGGGGCGGTCGGGTAGCCTAGTGGTTAAAGCGTTCGCCCGTCACGCCGAAGACCCGGGTTCGATTCCCGACATGGGTACAATGTGTGAAGCCCATTTCTGGTGTCCCCCGCCGTGATATTGCTGGAATACTGCTAAAAGCGGCGTAAAACCATACTCACTCACTCACTATCCAACAGACTCCAAATTTCTCTATGGCTGAAGCGACTCACCATCCTATCTATGGACCATTACAATGTTGACTAGAATATGATTGTCGTAAGAGGCGACTATTTACAGACCGCTGTCAAATAACTTGAATATTGCTGAGTGCGGCGTTAAACAACAAACAAAAATTAGAATGTGCTAGTCAGTAAGAGGCGACTAACGGGATCGGGTGGTCAGGCTCGCTGACTTGGTTTGATGCATGTCATCGTATCCCAATTGCGTGGATCGATGCCCATGATGTCAATCACTGGATTGTCTGGTCCACACTCGATTATTCTCAGACCACCGTCATATAGCTGGAATATTGCTGAGTGAGGAGTTAAACAACAAACAAACAAAACACACACAAAAAAGAATGTGATGACAATGCGTGTTCTAGATTTAGCCTAAATTGGTCGAGGTATCGTACCTTGACATTTATTCAATCCAGATCCAAAGGACATAACATATATTTTGCCCAAACTGTGATGCACGACTGACATTTATAGCTAATTACTGTATCGTGTATAATTAGTAGCCTATTTGCTGATTAATAATGCACTGTTTCTGTTACAGGCTTCAGCGAGGGGATCTGGGCTAACTGTTACCAAAACCTCTCCGATCCGGAGGCCGTGGCCAAATGTCCAGAGAAGAGACCTCGTAGGATAAAATGCTTCTATCAATGTTGTGCCTTGTTGTCTATGTGTATGCTATAGATACACGTGCGCATGCCCGAGCAGAGACCATGTTAAGCTGAGCATAGTCAGTGTCATGCTGAGCATAGACCATGTTAAACTGAGCATATACCGTGACTACCTAAGCAAACAGCATGTCATACCGACACATAGCCAGTGCCCACTGAGGCAAGAGCATGTTAAGCTGAGCATAGGCCGTGTCTGAGCAAAGAGCATGTCGTATTGACGAATAGACCGTGTCATACTGAGCATAGACCATGTTAAACTGAGCATATACCGTGACTACCTAAGCAAACAGCATGTCATACCGACACATATGCCGTGTCTTACTTAGGCAAGAGCATGTTAAGCTGAGCATAGATCGTGTCTGAGAAAAGCATGTCGTATTGACGAATAGACCGTGTCATACTTAGCATAGACCATGTTAAGCTGAGCATAGATCGTGACTGAGGAAAGCATGTCGTATTGACGAATAGACCGTGTCATACTGAGCATAGGCCATGTTAAACTGAGCATATACCGTGACAACCTAAGCAAACAGCATGTCATACCGACACATATGCCGTGTCTTACTTAGGCAAGAGCATGTTAAGCTGAGCATAGATCGTGTCTGAGAAAAGCATGTCGTATTGACGAATAGACCGTGTCATACTGAGCATAGACCATGTTAAACTGAGCATATACCGTGACTACCTAAGCAAACAGCATGTCATACCGACACATATGCCGTGTCTTACTTAGGCAAGAGCATGTTAAGCTGAGCATAGATCGTGTCTGAGAAAAGCATGTCATATTGACGAATAGACCGTGTCATACTTAGCATAGACCATGTTAAGCTGAGCATAGATCGTGACTGAGGAAAGCATGTCGTATTGACGAATAGACCGTGTCATACTGAGCATAGACCATGTTAAACTGAGCATATACCGTGACTACCTAAGCAAACAGCATGTCATACCGACACATATGCCGTGTCTTACTTAGGCAAGAGCATGTTAGGCTGAGCATAGATCGTGTCTGAGCAAAGAGCATGTCGTATTGAAGAATAGGCAGTATTAACTGAGCATAGACCATGTTAAACTGAGCATAGGCCGTGTCTAACTGAGTAAAGAGCATGTCATACAGACGCACTGACCGTAATATTTAAACATTGCTTTAGATGCACATGTTGCCATAAAAGGCGACTATGCTTGCCATAAGAAGCTACTAACGGGATCGTGTAGTCAGGCTCGCTGACTTAGTTGATGCATGTCATCGTATCCCAATTGCGTGGATCGATGCTCATGATGTCAATCACTGGATTCGTCTGGTCCAGACTCGATTATTTACAGACCGTCGTCATATAGCTGGAATATTGCAGAGTGCGGCGTAAAACAACAAACAGGATGTAATGCATAATGTACCTTACAATGACAAGTCTGATTCATTTGTCTGATTCCTAAGACTGACTTTTGAATTACGACCATTGGTACTGAACACCTACTGTTAGTCTAATTATTTTTGGTTCCAAACACATTCGACAAAGCCTTAATGAAATTTGTAGTAATGTTAAGAAGGACAGTTATAAACAAAACACTTGACGTGATAACAACCCCTTATCACAACCACCCAACCACTCGATGTTGTACACTGTGAATATCCTTCTTGCATATATGTACACGATATGTATTGATTGTTAACAAGTTGTTCACGTGGCTGGAGACGAACTGACAAGCGATGAAATGAGCTCTTTTTATCACGCACTAACAATTTCCTGAACTTTTCTGTATGCCCTTCTCTCTATGGGGCGGTCGGGTAGCCTAGTGGTTAAAGCGTTCGCTTGTCACGCCGAAGACCAGGGTTCGATTCCCGACATGGGTACAATGTGTGAAGCCAATTCCTGGTGTCCCCCGCCGTGATATTGCTGGAATATTGCTAAAAGCGTCGTAAAACCATACTCACTCACACACTGAACTTTTCTTGACCTTTCCGGGGTCAATTATGTGGTGACCTTGACCTTTACTCACTACGGGTTCAGGAAACAGGCAGAACCTGCTCATCCTCTTCCAGGAATTCCGTCATCTTCAGTACTGACCATATCCGCTTCCATTTTGGTTGTGTTATCGTATTTTTGACATTTTAGTTTTAGAATGTGTGTGGGAATTAAAACAAAACAAATATTGGTATTGTTATTCTCTGGAGATGGTATTATGCGCCCCTTCAGAGCACTCTGAGTCTGCTTCTGTAAGCTGAAATGAAGGGATAATATCAATTGTTTAGAGGTACGGGACACGGGCAATTTGCTTAAAGTGTCGCAATTGACCATGCAGAGTTGCGTCCCTTTGTCGTGCCAGGATCCGTACATAACTTCGGTGTTTCCTACAAACTATACCGTTCAAATCGACGTTAAAATCAACGGGCGGACTCTTGCCAGGATTAGAAAATAACACAAACCCACTTGCCCTTGGCTTGTAAAAATTCCCTCGAGCTAGTTCAAATTTCCAAATTTCCCTTTTGTTTTAGCATTAGAAGGGCATTTTCCTTACCGAGTCTAGTCAAACTTACAGTTTAGTTTTAACCCTGCTTTCCTAGTTTGTTCACTTATGAAAATAATTTCGGGCAAGGCAGACACTACAGTTTTTAATCATTGCCTTCCTACATGATAGAATCCGGTATAATGTCTAATAGATCTGTGTTTGGGTATGAGTTAGAATTAATGATAAAAGATGTAATTTGAATAGATATGTTTGGTGGTAAGAAAGGAACGAGAAGCGGAGGGGTAATCACCTGTTTATACGACTCAACATTTGCTAAGGACTGAAATAGTCATCTTCAGTCATAGGTATGGTCCTCAGCAAATGTTGAGTAGTACGGGATTGTCTAGACCTGCTCAGATGCAGATATTCGGTCCCTACTCTGGAGCAGATGTCAGTGAAGAGTCTCAAAATGGATTTTATTTTTTCTAGTTTATGTTAATATCCATCTTCCCGAGGCAAGGGAGTGACCTGACTGTAAAAATCCAGTTTTCACTTGGATACTGGACTTTTGTAGTCAGTTAACTCCCTTCCCTCAGGAGGATGGTTAATATCGGTATTCCTCGTGCTTTGTGGGGTTAACTGATGACGCTTATAACATGGTCAATTCACAGGAAGAGTACTGATGCTTATTTGTACATTGTTGCAATGTTAAAATACCTCAAAATTGAGAAAATAAGAATTTTTCCCCCCAATTTGCCCACCAAGGGCACTTAGTTAAAAGACCCATGAAGACCAGGGGTAGAATAGCAACCCATGCTTGTCGTAAAAGGCGACTAACGGGATCGGGTGGTCAGGCTCACTGACTTGGTTGATGCATGTCATCGTATCCCAATTGCGTAGATCGATGCTCATGATGTCAATCATTGGATTGTCTGGACCGGCTCATTTGTTTACAGACCGCCGTCATGTAGCTGAAACATTGATGAGTGCGGCATTAAACAACAAACAAACACTTAGTTTAAAAGCCTAGATAAATCCTTGAAGCATATATCGATCGGTTCAAGCCTTAAAATGTGAGAAACATGGACCGTTATATTTTTTATCCATCTATTATATATTTTGTATTTTTTGTGTCGACAGATCCTTTAACAGGTCAGTTTTCGCCATCTCTCCCTTGTTTGTTCATAGTCAAGGTCACAGCCATTGCCTGCAGTACTGGAGTTTCATATTCAATGACGCACGAGAATGTAAAAGAAAAGATCCCTTTGAACAAATTGTTTAATGCAAACGTTTCAATCCTATGTACAATAGAGACATTGTGATATGTAATGTGTCGATGTTATGCAACACAATGTGGGACAGCCATGTGCCGCTGCCATAAACAGAGATCAATATGTTTATGGCATGTGTTATCGGAATGGAGAAGGTCGATCCACTACATGTCTACATGTACATAGACAATCGATGCGAGACCATAGACGGATAGATCCAGCTAGTCGTGGAGTATATCGCGTTCCTTTGTTGAAATCAATCATTTTCTCGTCATTAAAGGAAGGTGTTATGTGTAAACCCGATCTGATGTGTTGCCAGCTTTGCCGACTGCAATAAACTTGAACGCGACGTTAAACCCGATTTCAAGTCACCTTACCTCACCTCACCAACAGTGCCTCCAGTGAAAGGTCCATGAGCCATGTTTAGCGGACGTTGTAGGTGACAGTATCTTTGCTTACAACAAGTAGTAGGGGCCATGTTTAGTGTACGTTGTTGGTGACAGTATCTTTGCTTACAACAAGTAGTAGGTGCCATGTTTAGCGGACGTTGTATGTGACAGTATCTTTGCTTACAGCAAGTAGTAGGGGCCATGTTTAGTGTACGTTGTAGGTGACAGTATGTTTGCTCACAACAAGTAGTAGAGGCCATGTTTAGCGGACGTTGTATGTAACATCTTTGCTTACAACAAGTAGTAGGTGCCATGTTTAGTATACGTTGTAGATGACAGTATCTTTGCTTACAATAAGTTGTAGGTACCATGTTTAGTGTACGTTTTAGGTGATAGTATCTTTGCTTACAACAAGTTGTAGGTACCATGTTTAGTGTACGTTTTAGGTGACAGTATCTTTGCTTACAACAAGTAGTAGAGGCCATGTTTAGTGTACGTTGTAGGCGACAGTATCTTTGCTTACAACAAGTAGTAGGTGCCATGTTTAGTGTACGTTGTAGGTGACAGTATCTTTGCTTACAACAAGTAGTAGGTGCCATGTTTAGTGTACGTTGTAGGTGACAGTATCTTTGCTTACAACAAGTAGTAGGTGCCATGTTTAGTGTACGTTGTATGTGACAGTATCTTTGCTTACAACAAGTAGTAGGTGCCATGTTTAGTGTACGTTGTAGGTGACAGTATCTTTGCTTACAACAAGTAGTAGGTGCCATGTTTAGTGTACGTTGTAGGTGACAGTATCTTTGCTTACAACAAGTAGTAGGTGCCATGTTTAGTGTACGTTCTAGGTGACAGTATCTTTGCTCACAACAAGTAGTAGAGGCCATGTTTAGTGTACGTTGTAGGTGACAGTATCTTTGCTTACAACAAGTAGTAGGTGCCATGTTTAGTGTACGTTGTAGGTGACAGTATCTTTGCTTACAACAAGTAGTAGGGGCCACGTTAGTGTACGTTATTGGTGACAGTATCTTTGCTTACAACAAGTAGTAGGTGCCATGTTTAGTGTACGTTGTAGGTGACAGTATCTGTGCTTACAACAAGTAGTAGGTGCCATGTTTAGTGTACGTTGTATGTGACAGTATCTTTGCTTACAACAAGTAGTAGGGGCCATGTTTAGTGTACATTGTTGGTGACAGCATCTTTGCTTACAACAAGTAGTAGGTGCCATGTTTAGCGGATGTTGTAGGTGACAGTGCCTTTGCTAACAGCAAGTAGTAGGGGCAATGCTACATTGTAGGTGCAACCCGTGCTTATGGTGATATATGTAAAGAGATCACAGACAGATATATAGGGTGTCAGTCCGGGCCTGTCTGGGTTGGTGTGAAATTGTACCCCATCCAGGTTGAGTTGGGAAGTCCAACTGACAACTAGAGATTGTGGCAAATTAATGTTAGCTTCTTGAAAGAGGCGACTAACGGGATCGGGTGGTCAGGCTCGCTGACTTTGTTGATATCATCATATCCCAATTGCATGGATCGATGCTTATGATGTCAATCACTGGATTATCTGGTCCAGACTTAAATATATACAAACCGCCATCATATACCTGGAATAATGATGAGAGCGTCGTTAAACCAAAAAAACAAACCAAACAAACAAAATCTGATCACAGATCTTTGCGTATGTGGTTGTGTTGTGTTTTAAAACAGTTTTCGTGGGCGTGTTTGTTCTCTCACGGCATGAGGTCTAAATGGAAAACCCCAAACATGTCGGAATAATGGATTTTATAGATTGACATTGAAACACTTGGTCGCCCGTGCTCCATCCCTACAGTCGACAATGAAGACCTTTAACCACTCTGAACAATGGCCAATTGCGTAGATCGGTGCTCATGATGTCATTCACTGGATTCTCTGGCCCAGACTCGATTATTTACACAACGCCGTCATGTGGCTGATTTTGATGTTAAACAACAAACAAACAAACTGACAAAAACATCTTGGTGATTATGTGAAAAAATCCCCAACGCCCCCAACGCCCCCAACGCCCCAAACGCCCCTTGTCTGTTGTAAAAGGCAACTGATTGCGATTCGTCCTACCCCGACGGTTTGTTAGATAATAATTTTGTTATTTTCAGATAATATTGGAATACTGCTGACTGAGTACAAAGTAATGATCACTATTATTTAACTTTATCAAAACAAGATATTTTTGTTTCAACTTTTAGCCACGACCCTATCAATGTAGTACTTGTGGCATGATGGGAAGCTTTTCCTTTGAATTTGCCCTGTCGAATCAATATAGTATGTAAAATTGCTTCTTGTGGTTTGTCTGTACTTTTTGTACATGATAGGAGTGAGTGAGTGAGTATGGTTTTACGCCGCTTTTAGCAATATTCCAGAAATATCACGGCGGGGGACACCAGAAATGGGCTTCACACATTGCACCCATGTCGGGAATCGAACCGGGTCTTCGGCGTGACGAGCGAACGCTTTAACCACTAGGCTACCCGATCGCCCCTTACATGATAGGAGGTGAAGACGTAAGGTGCATTCTCCCTAGGGAGCCCATACCACCAAACAAGCTTTCTGCCTTGTGTTCTTCACCAAGTCCCTGGTTGTTCCATACCCTTGCGGCGTCAAACCAAAAGACTTCAAAGATGGTACTTGTTGTTTCCATGCCTGAGGCTAAAACAAGGACTGGTCAGCTCGGAGTCAGTATACTGTGTCTGAGTGGGGTATTCATGTTAAACTTCGGCATGGTATCTCAGTGGGCTAGCACTATAAAATCGGCATTACAAGTACAAGCAGCCATGAAAAACATAACGTCGCCATATAAGTGCAATAATATTGAGCGCGATGGTCAAACCCCATAAAGGAAGGTGTATGTCAATACAACACTCCCTGTTTATCCCAGTTTGCACGCGTGCACCCAGTGCACCATCGTGCCACAAATCACGCAGCCTTTACTGAATCATTAATGAAGCTCCCCCCTCTTCCTTTAATGAGTGATACATTTAAACTACGCCTGCCAAATCAACCGAACCATTCCAAACCCATGCGTGTAATCAAATAAGCCCGTTTGGGAGCACCCGCCACGGAAATCCATGCAGCTAATCAAATAGGCCCTTAACAGTTATTGAGACAGGCAGATGACTCTGCGATGGAGCGGCCTCAGTCCTGGGTTGCCAATGATGATGCGCCAGCGATGGATGGCGCCCGTGCTCGCTCGCCTCCCTCTCTGCCGACACAAATCAATATTCGCTTTCCCAGGAACATCTGACGAGCAAGCGGGATTACCGTAATTGAAGGCTTTTTTAGTCTGGTAACAGACGCGTGATAGCCGAATATATTGCGGCTTTTATTAATTCATTTTTCTTGTTTATTGCAAATTTTGTGTTTGAAGAAACGGTTGAAATTCGTCACCTGCGTATAAACGGATTTCAATGCATTTCTGATGTCGTGTAAAGGGCATGTTAGCTTTTGAATGTTTTATGTAAAATGTTGCCACTACATATATAAAGTTTCACTTCATGTTGAAATTATGATATTGATTTTGAAAAAATTTCAGTGATGTATTTTCTCAGATGGCGATAAAGAAACATTTTTTGTTGTTGTTGAAAATACAGGTCAGCGATGGTCTATTAATAGAATTGTTTATTCAGACACTCTTTCTACCTTCAGTTGTGAACGTCATCAAATGACGCAGTGTGTCAGCATCTACATGTGAGGTCACTGTCATTTATGTAAAACTTTGATCCTCGAACAATATCACTGCAGATGTCTTCAGAAACATCTCGGCGGTAATGACATGAGGTGTAACCACTCGTCTCCCCTGACCCTTTATAACGTGTCTATGGTACCTCAATGTTTTCATATAGACGGTACCGTGGGTAGTCAGTGATATAACGGGGACAATGTGTGTGGTCAGTATTGCTGTCAAACCCCCGCCTTCCTGTGGCTGTGGTTCAGAATTCAAGATTCATGCTAAATATGATCCTCGTGAAAGGAAGCCCTAAAATGGCTGACAGTTGTCACATTTGCTGGAACTCACGAGAAGGATATGGTGCCGACAGACCGAGGATCATATCCCGGCTGAATTTGGGATTCGAACCCGCGACCAACGAATCACGGTTGCGAAGATAGAAATGTTCAAAGCGTGTTAAAACGTCGATTGAAACATTCGACATAACATTATTCGAGAATATGAGTTACATGTCACTGACGGATTGTAAGGGATTTTACGAGGGGATGGTCGTGCATTCCATCAGACAGAAGATCTAGGGGTACACGAACGTTCAGCTCGTAAAATCACTTGCGCAACGCCAATGACACGTGACTTTTTTCCGTGAACTATGTTTGTGTGACTATACAAGATCTGCCTTACGACAACCATAGCTTTCGGTATGGCAACTAAAATTTAAATTAGGTCAGTTATGGCGTGACAAGCAGATGGCGTCATGTGAAACTCTCTAACATCATTATGTCAGCGGCGGCGGCCGAGTAGCCAGGTGGTTAAAGCGTTCGCTCGTCACACCGAAGACCCAGGTTCAATTCCCCACATGGGTACAATGTCTGAAGCCCATTTCTGGTGTCTCCCGCCGTGATATTGCTGGAATATTGCTAAAAGGGGCGTAAAACCAAACTCACTCACTCATCATATACACTGACCGACTCGTATGGTACCTGGGCCCACTTGCACAAAGCGATTTTAGCGCTAAGATGATCTTATCTCCGATACATGAACATAGGCTTACGATTGTCTTAACGCTAAGATCGTTTTGTGCCAGTGGGCCCTGGACTATAGGCGTTACGATAGATCTTGAAGCCGATGTCTGTCATGTTGTTACTTGTATGCCGTGGTTGGATACAAGATCATGTTTCGAAATCATGGGTGGCCCAGTCGTCTAAGGCGCCGTGATTCGCTGTGCAGAGTTACGTCCCTTAGACGCGCCAGGAATATTTGATCTTATTTTCGAAACCCAGATTCCTGGGCTCCGTTCCACAAATAGATGTCAGCGCTAAGACAGTCGTAAGTCTATGTTAAAGCGTCTAAGCGCTAAGATCGCTTTGTGTAACGGCACCCTGATATTGTTTCCAGGTTTGTCAGCACCATACCCGTGCTCGTGGGTTTCACCAAAGTGGGAAACGTCTGAGACCTGCATCACTTCGGGCTGTCCTCCCACATTAAGCTGACACGCCGCGATATAACTCGAATACCGTTCAAAGCGGCGTTTAACCTGATCCACTCACTCACTCACTGACTCTTGTGTTTCAGACTGGCAGAATGCTGTGGTGGGGCTGATGATATTTGCTGCGACGTTTGGCTTCGTGGCGTCAATGCTGTCTATATGTGGCGTATGCACCACCCCTCTCCCAAGGAAAATTTACTACTTCCATTCCGCCGGAGAAATATTCCTCGTCTGCGGTGAGTATGCACGCAACAAGTTTAGACCACTGCCCAGTTGAAACCCGTGAATCGCTGACTTGGTTGATGCATTGTATACCAACCCGATTCTCATGATGTCTATCATTGGATTGTCTGGCCAGATTCGATTATTTACAGACCGCTGTCATGTTGCTGGAATATTGTGTGTGAGTGGGGTGTGTGTGAGTGGGGGAAGTAGTCTAAAGGCTAACCCACCAGGTTTAATTGGGCATTGATTCAAATTCCAGATGTGTGTGATTGTACCGTACATTAATACCGCAATTTAGTAGTACACACCAATCGTGCTAATTACTACTACACATTAGAACCGCACACTAATACCGTACACTATTATCGCATCTTTGTTGGGTCGCAGATTAATAGCACACTGCTCTGGGGGGCACGGGTGGCCCAGTCGTCTAAGGCGCCGCGATTCGCTGTGCAGAGTTGCGTCCCTTGGGCACGCCAGAAACCTATGATTGTGGGTTCGAATCCCGGTTCGCCCCGATTATGTTTCTAGGTTTGTCAGCACCATACCCGTGCTCGTGGGTTTAACCGAAGTGGTAAACGTCTGAGACCTGCATCATTTCGGGCTTTCCTCCCACATTAAGCTGATATAACTGGAATAATGTTAAAAGCGGCGTTAAACCCAACTCACTCACTCACCCTTGGGCACGCCAGAAACCTATGATTGTGGGTTCGAATCCCGGTTCGCCCCGATTATGTTTCTAGGTTTGTCAGCACCATACCCGTGCTCGTGGGTTTAACCGAAGTGGTAAACGTCTGAGACCTGCATCATTTCGGGCTTTCCTCCCACATTAAGCTGATATAACTGGAATAATGTTAAAAGCGGCGTTAAACCCAACTCACTCACTCACTCACTCACTCACTCACTCACACTGCTCTGTCAAGCATTGGATAACACCAAACACGATGTTTTCTGAAGGTGACAACATGTCGATGACATGATCGTTATATTACTTGAATATCACTCACTCATCCACTCGTCACTCTCACACACCCACACAACTCACTCACTCACCCACGGGTTAGAATAGGGGCCCCAGCAACCTATGCTGGTCGTAAGAGGTTGCTGAAAAGATCGAGTGGTATGACTCCGAGATCTAGACTGGGTTGATTTCGCCTCCTCATTCTCCGACGGCGCTGATAAATTAAATACAGTCCGCCGTCAATAGCTGAACAATAACAGAGTGTACTCGTGAAGATTCGGGGTTATAAAAGGTCTTCAGCCACTCATGCTTGCCGTCAGAGGTGACTATGGTTGTCGTAAGAGGCGACAAACGTGACCGGGTGGTCAGGCTGGCTGACTGACTTGGTTGATGCATGTCATCGTATTCCAATTGCGTGGATGGATGCTCATGATGTCAATATCTGTATTGTCTGGTCCACACTCGTGTATTTATAGACTGCCGTCATATCGCTGGAATAGTGCGGCGTTAAACAATAAACAAAACAAAATTAAACATGTTTTATTCCTTTCATCTTTCAGCCTTAAGTACAGGCGTCGCCTTGATAATCTTCCCCGTGGCAGTAGAACTAGATCATACCATCCTCTCCCACCGGTACGGCATCGGCTACGGCCTTGGCTGGGGAGGTGCCTTCTTCTTCTTTGCAGCCGCCATTTGCATGACCTTGGACGAGTTGGTGCGAGAGTCGGCGAGAGTTAAGTGTTGCAAGTGGTGTTGGAAAGGCAGCGGCTCTGAGAGGACAGAATTACGCCAAGTCTGATAGGACGCTGCCTATTTGTTGAGGCTGGAGGCCTATTAAATGCTCATGATGTGTGAACATATGTTCGACAGTTTCGTGATCGGACCAAGACAATCCAGTTGCATATTACAATCCTTTTCTTGTCTGAAAATATGGATGGTTTTGCGAATCTTGAGGCATAGAAAGAAACAATAAGTTCGAGTCATCGTTATGATAGGAAATCATTTAAGATAAAAGAGTTCAATACAGGGTGCAAGATATGGTAATATGAAATCACGGGAACAAACAAGGATGTTTTGAAAGGACGTGTGACTAGTTTTGTTAAATTGTTAAGTAGTTGTGTCTAATAGCATGTGACGTCACGCCACGCCCTGTCTTGTCAGGAGTTTTGTGTTGGGAAAAGGTTATTTCAGTGACTTGTCATTCGGAACAACTCGGGTCATTCCGAGAGGTCTCGGAAAGGGGCGAGTGGTGGCGAATGTTGCGCTTGTTACCTTTTCAACATGGGCTCCTGAACCTTGGACCCAGGATGAAATATCAGAGCATACTACCAGTATTTTCTGTCCTTTGGGCTTATACGTGAGCAGTACATACGTGAACATGATACAAGCCCACTGGGCTTAAACTTGAACATGATACAGGTCCACCGAGTTTATTCGTGAACAGGATACAAACCCAATGGGCTTATACGTGAACAGGATATCAAGTCCACGGGTTTATACGTGAACAGGAAACAGTCCACTGGACTTATACGTGAACAGGATACAGGTTCACCGGGTTTATACGCAAACAGGACAGAAGCCCACTGGGCTTATACATGAACAGGATACAGGTCCACCGAGTATATTCGTGAACAGGATACACGTCCTCTGGGTTCATACTCAAACAGGATACAAGCCGACTGGGCTTATACATGAACAGGATACAGGTCCGCCGAGTATATTCGTGAACAGGATGCACGTCCACTGGGCTTATTCGTGAACAGGATACAGGTCCACCGAGTATATTCGTGAACAGGATACAGGTCTAGTGGACCAATACATAAACTCCTTGTACCCGTTGATCCCTTCTGAACAGACGCTGTGACGTATATCGTGTGTGGGTCAACCATTTTTATAGGACTTCTTGAAGGAATATTACCCACTGGAGTATGTCCCAGAATTTTGCCTTTCAACCACTGAAGAGGAGATTTCATATTTATTTTCAATTATACTCAAGGTGGAGTGACGACCGTGTTCTCCAAAGCCACTGTGATGTCATTGTACTGTGGTTCCTCTGGTGCTTGGTGAAGCGACCAGGGTTAGTGTACACTGTATCGTGTAGGTACCTACACCTTTCATCACACGACCTATTGTTATCTTTTGACTTTTTAACATTGTCATTGACCATTGTAGCTTACGATAGGACCTTTTTCAGTCCATGTAGTTCCTGTTTTGTAATCATTTTTTATACGGCAGAGTAAGTAGGTGTTTGCGATAGGAATACAATGAGATTAGTTCGCCAGCCTAGACGAGTTCAGTGGTAGTCCCTGAATGGAAGCTCGAAAAGTGCATAATCAAACAAACGGAATGTGATTATTTTAATAATGCTCTAGTCAGTGTTGTTGACACGAGAGTTAAACTGCATAATAGTTAGACCGTTTTATTTCAACACAAGACGAGGCAAAAGTGATGCTAGGGCTTCTGAAACTTGGTAAGATCAAGGTGGAGAATAGGTCTTAAGCAACCCATGCTTGCCGTAAGAGGCGACTAACGGGATCGGGTGCTCACTGTCTTGGTTGATGCATGTTATCGTATCCCAATTACGTGGATCGATGCTTATGATGTTAATCACTTGATTGTCTGGTCCAGACTCGATTATTTACAGACCGCCGTCATATAGCTTGAATATTGCTGAGTGCGGCGTTAAACAAACAAACAAACAAACACGGTTACCGCTGGTCGTGGGTATCGTTCCCGAAGTCGCATATGTCAGCGCAAGGGACTTGACTGACCTTTGCACCGAACTTGCAAAGTCTACGACCTCATTCATTGTAGATCTGACCCCGTGTGTACCTTAAATCCTGTTCAAGACGATGTAAAGCCTAACTTACTCACCCCCCCCCCCCCTTAATCAGTTTGTTGTGGCCTTGAATTATTTTAATTTGCATATCCAACTTTATCAAAATCCCAGACGCCATATCTCGTGCATGCGCGTTTCACAATGCGTTCCGATATTCACATAAGCAATTTCTATTTGTATCTTCAATTATTATTATTATTATTATTATTATTATTAATATTATTATTATTATTATTCTGAAGTGTGAACCCGTACCAGCAGCTTCAGTTCATCTACTGGGCTGTGTCATCAGATATTCTCAAACCTTTTGTTGTATATAGTCACGTCCCAGTGACATTTATTTTGTATTTCTTGAATCGTCGTTTCTACTTTTTAGCTCTCTCTTTACAGTGCATCTATTCTTTTGGGCAATACTCAGTCATAATGTTGTGATAGATTCAAACGGCATCAATCTCAGATCTATTCACATGAAGAAGTGTTATACATGTTACCACGATATTCAATCGACACTCGTAAACTGACACCATCAGCTCGAAAAGTTGAAATATCTCCCATGTAATAAACAATACATACAGTACTCTGAATCAACTTCGAGGCCCATTTAAGGCGTCAAATAGCCGGAATATTGCCAAAAGCGGCGTAAAAACAAACTCACTCAATTTGGAGATAACTCGAGTCGGTTGTGTGCAAGGCAAGGATTTAGCACCGTGTGTACATAGTGTAGCGGAAATGGACTATTTTTTTCTCAAATTTATACATTTCACTTTTTCTACAAATATCTCAAACGTCTAGTCCCAGGGTTGTCCTATTATAACAGTTTCTTGTGGTGACCTCGAGATCAGGTAACAGCATGATCGTTTATACCTTTTGTACATGCCGTAACGAACACGTAGCATTTTTCCTGTCCTCGCGTTCAGCACACATTGCTTCCTTGTTTCCTTGACCATGAGAAACATGGCTGCTTTTATAACGTCGTGCGGTAGAAACCTCCTCATCTTCATGATCAGAAATACCCAGGACGATAATAACTGGAGAGTGAGTGTTATCTACCCCCATCAGCATCGCCTTCACACGTTTGTGTGGCAGCGACTATTTAACTTCATTTTCAATTTTTGTGCTTGACCAAAATGCGCTTTTCCCCACCGTGATTTGAGTCACTAGCCTGTACCTTCAAAGTCCTGTGCTTGAAGATATTTAACGTGGGAGATCGATCAAGATTTCCCCAAATGTCCGTTGTGCGACACTTACGGATGATTAAATAACAAACATGCCTCTGTTGCATTGTTAAAGTGCAGGAGCTGAACAGGTTTGATTTTCATTGTTTCAATTATTCATAACCATGTGTTTTGGTGTTTTGATAATTAAAGCGGTTAGATGTTTTGCATTTTTAAAACGTCCAATATCTTGAGTTACAAGCACCTATATGTTGAAAGGTCAAGAGAAACGTTAATTTAACTGTTTTTCAAAATATATAAGAGTTGAGTAACGTTACTTGGAAGTACTCATTTAGACATCCGTGTCCATTCTGTGGTAATAATGCTCATATGAAACAAGAGACGCGGATGGCCAGTCGTTTAAGGCGCCGCAATTAGCTGTGCAGGGTTGCGTCCCTTGGACACACCAGAAACCAATGAGTATGGGTTCGAATCCCGGTTCGACCCGATTATGTTTCTAGCTTTGTCAGCACCATACCCGTGGGTGTCACCGAAGTGGTTAACGTCTTAGACCTGCATCATTTCGGGTTTCCCTCCAAAATTAAGCAGACACGCTATTATATCACTGGCCAGTTGTCTCAGGTGTTACCAGGAAAGCAGAAAAGGGGTTAATCAAGGTACAGGGTAATGAATCCATATCATACAAGGATCAAAGTATTTCATGACCATTTTCCGACGATGTGACGTTATTTTCGTCAGCATGACTATATGCATCTCGTACATTTTTTGCTGCTGGGCCATAGACAATTTTTATCATACTTCGAAAAAATAATATTATAGTTCTAAGGCCAAATGACTCCGTTTTTCAACTTTTTGCTGTTTCTTTCAAGACGTGTTTATTCCTGCCATTTTTTTCTGAGGCGAAATTACATTGCATGACCTTCATGGGTGAAGATGACCTTATATGAGCGCACGCACGCACACACACACACACACACACACACACACACACACACACACACACACACAGGCACACACACACACACACAGGCACACACACACACACAGGCACACACACACACAGGCAGACACACACACACAGGCACACACACAGACACACACACACAGGCACACACACACGGACACACAAAACAGACAAGCGGGGTGTTCTCGTTACTCATTACGGGTGATATGGCAGACAGAAACGCATCAATTATACACGTGTTGACACATTACTGGTGTATATTACACACAGTGAACACAAAAGGGTAGACTGGCATTAAGTCCCAGAAATAAAGTTATCCCGATTTAGAATATATATCAGCAAAATAAAAACCATAAAATTTAAAAGGAGCCCCAAACAATCCTTAATTTCAGAGCTGAGGACATCTCGACAAGCCAAATCATTCTAGACTTGAGTTGGACTATTAAAATTTATTCTCTGAGGTCTGGGATACAGACTAACACATGGGGTGTATTTTAACTCCAGACACACATAGATGGTACGCGTACATAAACATTAGGGGGGTACAGTAACTCCACACAAGGGCAGTACTCTACACAATACACGTCACACACACAGGTGTACGCATACATACAGTAACTCCACACAATGGGTGTACTCTACACAATACACGTCACACACACAGGTGTACACATACATACAGTAACTCCACACAAGGGGTGTACTCTACACAATACACGTCACACACAGGTGTACGCATACATACAGTAACTCCACACAAGGGGTGTACTCTACACAATACACGTCACACACACAGGTGTACACATACATACAGTAACTCCACACAAGGGCAGTACTCTACACAATACACGTCACACACACAGGTGTACACATACATACAGTAACTCCACACAAGGGCAGTACTCTACACAATACACGTCACACACACAGGTGTACGCATACATACAGTAACTCCACACAATGGGTGTACTCTACACAATACACGTCACACACACAGGTGTACACATACATACAGTAACTCCACACAAGGGGTGTATTCTACACAATACACGTCACACACACAGGTGTACGCATACATACAGTAACGGGTAGTGTGGACTAACAGACACGGGGTATAAACAGGAGGAAGCCAAATCCGAACACATGTGTACCTGTCGACAAACGAACTCCCCGACACACCCGAAAGTACCCGAATAGAGACCACGTTTTGTTGCACGTTTCTCTGTCTTCCGCCGTTTGCTCAACACCGTTGGTTCATATTAATCTGTATTTTTGGTTTCCGGATGCCTGTTCTTGATATTTCCTTACCATGTAAAATAAATGATTATTCACCTACTCCTAACGAATGGTGTTGTCTTATGTTTTTCTTTATACATATTTCATAAAAAGATGTAATAAAGTTTTAAAAAATACTTTCAAATTACACACATTGCTGCGGACAATCAAATGAAGTAGACACAAGTGGCATACTCATGAGGCCAACTTCTGCTTCTGTCCAATTGTTACAATGATGTCTGATGCAATTGCCGATTATTAAGGTGAACACTTGACTTGCCTTTGCATGTGTTCGTGACGGTTGTCACCGGCGGGGCAGATACGCTTACCTTTTTCGCGAAAACTGTCTGACAGTGATTCATAAACACCTGCTCATGCTATAGTCGGAATCGTACAATCGACTCTGATATTGGCAGAGATTTCTTATGAATATGGAAAGGGTTTTGTCAGTTTATTTGTCTCACGATAACATGTGCACTGTGTTGCTTGGCGTGGCTTCATATGAGGCATATAAAGGGACTACTAATTTTAGTTCGTTATAACCGTCTATATACAACATAACTACAGCAAATAGTCGTGACCAAAAAGTAAGTTCGTTATATCCGTCAGTTCGTTATAAGCATGTTCGTTTTAACCGTAGTCTACTGTATGGGGAACATTTTCAAATTTGACTCATCAGAGACCAACATGATGATCGATGCAAATCCCTGGTTTTTACTTTTACAGCGTGTAACATACGTTCATGTATTTTTTAGGTAACTTGTCTTTGCATGTGTGTGTGTGTGTGTGTCTTTGCATGTGTGTGTGTGTGTGCGTGTGCGTGTGCGTGTGTGTGTGTGTGTGTGTGTGTGTGTGTGTGTGTGTGTGTGTGTGTGTGTGTGTGCGCGTGTGTGCGTGTGTGTGTGTGTGTGTGTGTGTTTGTGACGGTGACACAAGTAGGGCATGATACGATGACCTTTTCGCGACATCTGATATCTCACTGTCTGACAGTGATTCATAAACACCTGCTCATGATATAGGCGGAATCGTACAATCGACTCTGATATTGGCAGATAATCTTATGAATATGGAAAGGGTTTCGTCCCTTTATTTGCCTCACGATAGCATGTGCACTGTGTAGCATGGCGTGGCTTCATATGAGGCGTTTTGCATGTGCGATAGAGCCAACATAGAGAAGGTCATATCACACTGCTGTAATGGCCAGACCCTTATTACACCCCTGGTGGATGAGGATGACTTGTTGATGTTGATGACATTTTGATGCATATGAAATGTGTTTTGTCGCTTTTATTTATAGCCTCTTAAATCATGATGAGTTATATGTGTGAGGGTCATTTCACAGTGTTGTAATACCTAGACCCGAATTACACCCTCTGCTGGGAGTGTCGATGCATTTTGAATGAGCGGTCGATATCAGCTCGGGTGGTAAGAAATTGGAGTTACGTCCCTTGGTGCGTCGTCTGCTCGTCTGCTCAGCTCGTTTTCCCGTGAAAATGTCTTCCAAACAAGGTGAAAATGTATTGTATTCACTTGCAAATTGATGTATTTTACAATTTCATTATATGGCAGTTTTCATGTCATACCCCATTTGTAGAGCGTCCGCCCGGAGAGCAAAAGGTCCGGGATTCGGTCATACCAAAAGACGTTAAAAGAAGGTACTTGTTGTT
Source organism: Haliotis rufescens (assembly GCF_023055435.1). Taxonomy (NCBI): domain Eukaryota; kingdom Metazoa; phylum Mollusca; class Gastropoda; order Lepetellida; family Haliotidae; genus Haliotis; species Haliotis rufescens. The sequence goes on from NW_025964279.1 coordinate 3,002,210, forward strand.
ACCCTGTCTTGCGCTCGGTATAAAGGGGCTAAAATAAGGACTGGTCGGTTCGGAGTCATTATACTGTGTCTGAGTTGGGTATTCATGTTAAACTGCGGCATGATACCTGGGTGAGCTGGCACCATAAATCGGCATCAGTCAGGACTAGTACAAGCACACACACACACACACACACACACACACACACACACACACACACACACACACACACACACACACACACACACACACACACACGCGCGCGCGCGCGCGCGCACTCACGTGCATGCACTCACACACACACACGTGCATGCACGTCGCTATATAAGTGCATAATCCCGGACGCGACGTTAAATCCCATTTCACCTCACCTCATATTATGACACATAATTGTAATGTGCCCTACACACTGTGGGGGCACGGGTGGCCCAGTTGTCTAAGGCACCGCGATTCGCTGTGCAGAGTTGCGTCTCTTGGGCACTCCCGAAACCTTTGATTGTGGGTTCGAATCCCGGTTCGCCTGGTTTATCAGCACAATGCCCGTGCTCGTGGGTTTCACCGAAGTGGTAAACGTCTGAGACCTACTTCACTTCGGGCTTTCCTCTCACATTAATCTGACACGCCGTGATATAACTGGAATAATGTTAAAAGCGGCGTTTAACCCAACTCACTCACTCACTCCTACAAACTGTGGTTCTGCATCACAACGCGTAACGTACCTTGTCACCAACCGATGCCGCACCAGGTGTTTTGGAATGGTGATTTGGCGTTACGTATTATTTGTGCAGCAATACCATATACACTGGGGCCGCCTCCGTGGTCTAATGGTAGAGCGTCCGTCCGGAGAACGGAAGGTCCGGGGTTCGATCCCCGGCCGCGTCATACCAAAAGACGTTAAAAGATGCTACTTGTTGTTACCCTGTCTGGCGCTCGGTATTAAGGGGTTAAAGCAAGGACTGGTCGGCTCGGAGTCAGTAAACTGTGTCTGAGTGGGGTATTCATGTTAAACTGCGGCATGGTATCTCAGTCGGCTAGCACTATAAATCGGCATCAGTCCGGCCTAGTACAAGCAGGTACATGCACGTCGCTATATATTATTATATATATAAGTGAAATAATCTTGGACGCGACGTTAAACCCAATTTCACCTCACCTCACAAATCAAGATACTGTCATATACCACACATTCACCGAAAATAGTTAAGTGCATAATCAAACAATGGTCATTGGTTGGCGAAAAACAATAACGACAACTGCCGTACATCGGCCGGACATGCTCCAGTTGATGCTAGCGACAGAAGCCCCTTTGATCCGGAGTCACTTCTCTTGGAGAGCTGCAAAGAGCAGATGGTTGAGAATGAGTGGCACTGCATGGCGTTACATCAAGAAATGTGTTCAAAATAATAACACTGACACAGAGATGTAAAACGTCAACGCGAAAGAATAACCAGTCTCAGATTCCACTGGGCGTGAAGGACAAATTGGGGTTAAAAGTATATGAATGGATCACTGAAAACCAGTGATACCATTAGGTATTCGCGATAAAGGAAATAATTAACAGAGCTCCAGATAAGCTGCGTATCTGCGTAAAATACGCATCAGAAATGCAGAAATATGCAGTTAAACAAAATCCAAGCGTATCAAATACGCAACGAACATTACAGATACGCTACAAAAATCAAACTTGTGCGTATCATCAAAATATTGTGAAGTAACCCTGCGTATTCGATTAGCAAATCAGGACCTTATTTTGAAATTATAAACGGGCATTCCTTCAACCTTGCCAAACTCCACCATGACAGTTACAGCATGATCATTTGCCATCACAAATTTCTTGTGGAAGTATCGTGGTATTTTTGAGTCCTATAAAGCTCTCGAACCCACACGACACCAGTTTGCAGGGACTAGATGAATATTTAACTTAAATACCCACATGTGTAAAACTAGTGGGTAACAGAAATTTGAATACCCAGATAGAATTACTGATACCCAATGATTTTAAAATGCATGGGTAAAATACCCACAACACCAGAAGCTTATCTGGAGCTCTGTAATTATGTTTGTTGCCTGACACATCACAGAGGTACTTCTCAAGGGCGGATCCAGCATTTTAAAAAGGGAGGGGTCCAAAAAATCAAAATCCTCTCAGTCAATTATACTGCCTACAACAACATACCACATTTGGTTTTCAAAAGGTTGGTGGGTGGGATCCGCCAACGTTCCTTCAATGCGACGGCGGCCTGTAAACGAACCAGACAATCAAGTGATGGACCAGAAATCCAGTCATACTCGTATTTCATGAAGCATCACCTTGTCAGCTCATTACTTAACGTAAATTGGCACTGTATAGATCGTGTTGGTTCCATTTACATTTTACCAAACCCAGTTAAATCCACTTGCTGATGCAGTATGGTTTTACGTCGCCTTTAGCAATATGCAGCAATATCACGGCGGGGGACCCAGAAATGGGATTCACACATTGTGCCCTTGTGGGGAATCGAACCCGGGTCTTCGGCGTGACGAGCGAACGCTTTAACCACTAGGCGACCCCACCGCTCCTCCCCTTGATGAAATAGACCTCGGCATCGGAGGATTACATGATAAAAAAACGTGTATGACCTCCTTTCATAAACCGACCTTTGGGGGGTTAAGGGTTTCATAATCATATCGTTCGTGCAGTGTTGATGAGTTATATGCTATATAAACAGAATACAGACACTAACAGTTATGTTCATCAAATATTATATTAATTCATGTTTATGCATACATTAAGTGACCTTACTCTGATTTCTCAAACACATGCGCAGAGTGTATATCACGTGTCAGTCAATGAAATGTGATGATTCGTTTCTCTTTTAAAATGGTTATAACTGGTCATCAGCAACCCATGCTTGTCTTAAGAGGCGACTCTGACCAAGAGGTTGATATCTAGTGATAGAGATACATATATGTGAACACCAAGATGATTTGGGACAAAGGTGACAGACCCGTGAAGATCCAGGTGGAGAATAGGTCTTCAGCAACCCATGCTTTCCGTAAGAGGCAACTGACGGGATCGGGTTTGCTGACTTGGTTGATGCATGTCATTATATCCCAACTGCATGGATCGATGCTCATGTTGTTAATCACAGGATTGTCTGGTCCAGACTCGATTATTTACAGACCGCCGTCCTAGAGCTGAAATATTGCCGAATGCGGCGTTAAACAACAAACAAATAACAAAAGAAAAGAAAAAAGACAATCAATAATTTAAAATGGTTGTGACTTTGAAATTTGTTTTATTTTTCAGTTAACTGTCAAACACGTAACAGTTTACAGCCTGACTGACTAATTGTGTCCAAACCTTCCAACACCCATCCTGCCATTCATGTACATGCATTTGTTTAAAATAAACGTCACAAAAAAGTTTAATGCAATTATCGATCCGAATGTAATAACATGGCCTTGTTCTCTATTGGGGTGTTCTGAAACCTTTCAATACACGTATCAAATCCTTCCCTTCATCGCAGTCGTTTACACTGTCTTCGTGTGATTGCCGTGCATTATTTCCAATCGTTGATGTGTTCTCACTGAATGTCCATTATCGCCATGCCATCAAGTGTATTTCAGACAGAGATCAATGCATTGACTCGGAAACACCCAAAATAACAATAGTCACAAACAATCTGACCTTCACCTTCCTTCAAACCAGTCTAGCAGTCAGCAGATTACGTTATTTTAATGAAGGTGTTTGGGATATGAAACTGCATGTTTGACTGCATCAAACAAGTCTTCACCTGAACATTTTGGGTTTAATAATGATCCCGGTCCACATGCTATACACTTGCTTTTCGGTTGACTCATTAGCGTGCTCTCGTCGTCATTTTCATTTTCATGAGTTGCCTCCCTTGACGTGCACCGCAGACTTTTCGGGACGTAATTTTTCACTTACTTGCGAATTATATTTTAAGTCAAATATTCAATGATCCACCATTGACATTTTTCTTCATTATTAATTGGTTATTAAGAAATTATTTCTCTGTAATTTCAATAATTATTATTTTGTTTGGCAATTTGGTCTTGGTCTTGGCTCTGAATGATATGACTGGACTATCAAGCTGAAACAACCCGTGAAAATCCGAGTCAGAATAGGTCTTCAGCAACCCATGCCTGCCGTAAAAGGCGACTATGCTTGTCGTAAGAGGCGACTAACAGGATCGGGTGGTCAAGCTCGCTGACTGGTTGATGCATGTCATCGTATCCTAAAGGCGTAGATCGATGCTCATGATGTCAATCACTGGAATGTCTGGTCCAGACTCGATTATTTACAGACCACCATATAGCTGGAATATTGCTGAGTGCGGCGTTAAACAAACAAACGAAATCAAGCCAAAGCGGAGGAGAGCCGCCTGGTGTTATTTTACCGCCGCTTCAAGGACAGGGACACGAGATGCGTGGTCAGCAGCACTTTGTGTTTCTGGAGTTTCCTCGTCCCCAGTGTCTCCACGTTTAAACAACAATGGCGACGTCTGATCGTCTAGAGTGGAGGTACGGGTGGCTCTGTCGTCTAAGGCGTCGCATGTCGAGTTGCGTCCCTATTGTGGGTTCGAATCCCGGTTCGCCCCGATTATGTTTCCTGGTTTGCAAGCACCATACCTGTGCCCCCACTCTGGACAAGTCTGAGACCTGCATCACTTCGGGCCTTCCTCACATTAAGCTGACGCAGTGATATAACTGGAATACTGTTCAAATCGGCGTTAATCATACTCACTCAAACACTGCATCTTGATTAAAAGCATACGACATAATGGATTGTAAGGGCATAGGTGTAGCGGAGTCTGTGGAAACCAGGCTCCACAAGAAAGCAGACACAAGAGATAGATCTCCCACGTTTCCCTCCTGATATCATTATCGATGCACCTGAGATAGTGTGTAATGCGATGAAAAGATGTTTCTGAAACAAGACTCTATCAAATCTCAAACTGTTGATAACTTATCCTTTTCCTTTCAATGTCTGTACTGCCCGGAGTGGGAAAGATTGGTGATTCCCCCGTCATACCAAAAGAAGTTAAAATATGGTACTTGTTGTTACCCTGTCTGGAGCTCGGCATTAAGGGGCTAAAACAAGGACTGTTTGGCTCGGAGTCAGTACACTGTGTCTGAGTGGGGTATTCATGTTAAACTGCGGCATGGTATCTCAGTGAGCTAGCACTATAAATCGGCATCAGTCCGGTCTAGTACAAGCAGCCACACACACACACACACGTGCATGCACGTCGCTATATAAGTGCAATGATCTTGGACGCGACGTTAAACCCCATTTCACCTCACCTCACCTCAGTGTATGTATAGAAGAAATATACTGTAATTTTGTTAACCATTCAGAAAGAACACACTAGTCAGTCTTTTTCATCACATGAATCTCGGATATAATTTCCCAAACAGTTGGGTCGTGTCGAAATGAAAATAAAATTCATTTTCAAGCGTCCATTTTAAGTTGTCAAAAAGTAAAATGAAAAATATTATCAAATGAAATTCTTAGAGTACATCCTAACCGGCGTTGGTCGTTTTCTTTCATGACTGACGTTAGTGACAAGGAAAGAAAACATGTCCCCTTAGGTCACATTCTGGTACAGCTGAGCCGTAAATCAAGTTGGTAATTAAACCAAGATTTCCCGTGGTGTGGGTCGGGGTCTCTGTTAGATTTTCAAGTCCGAGGTCAAGGACCTATGTATTCAGCGGCGGCGAAACACGTGTTAACAAAAGTTACTTTCACCACAGCATAATCATGGAGATTTTGTATCAACCGAAAAGAAAATTATATACTGGATGTTTCACCTCTTACTCCGCTGTTCTGATCATGTCGCTCATGATGTATAAGATGTGACAAATGGAGATTATTGTATGGGCGTGTTAACGCCCCTTTGAACAGGGATTATTGCATATATGTGTGAGAGAGAGAGAGAGAGAGAGAGAGAGAGAGAGAGAGAGAGAGAGAGAGAGAGAGAGAGTGCGTGCGTGCTTCTTTGTTTGACTTATATCATGGTGTCAGCATTTCATCAAAGATTGTGTATGAATTACATCGAAGAAGGCGTTAGTAAAAGGTCAAAGGTGGCGTCTACGTTACGTCGAAACTGACGTCTGTATTACGTCGAGGTGGTGCCTGCATTATGTCAAACATGGTGTCTGCTTCACGTCGACACTGGTGTCTGCATTACGTCAAACATGGTGTCTGCATTATGTCGACAATGACATTACGTCAAAGATGGTGTCCGCATTACGTCGACACTGTTCTCTGCATTACGTCGACACTGGTGTCTGCATTACGTCGACAATGACATTACGCCAAAATAGCGTCTACGTAACGTCGACAAGGACGTCTGCATTACGTCAAAGATTGTGTCCGAATTACCTCGACACTGGTGTCTGCATTACGTCATCGACGGTGCCTGTAGTGTGTCGGCTAGGGCATCTGCATTACGTCAAACATGGTGTCTGCATTACGTCAAACATTGTGTCTGCATTACGTCGACACTGGTGTCCGTATTAGGTCGACAATGTCCTTACGTCAAAGATGGTGTCCGCATTACGCCGACACTTGCGTCTGTATTACGTCATCGGTGCGTGTAGTATGTCGGCTAAGGCATCTGCATTACGTCAAACATGGTGTCCGCATTACGTCGAAAATGAAATCTGTATAAAGTCAAAGACGGTGTCCGCATTACCTCGACACTGACGTCTGTATTAAGTCAAAGATGGTGTCCGCATTACGTCGACACTGACGTCTGTATTAAGTCAAAGATGGAGCCTGCATTGGAACAGTCAACAATGGTGTCTGTATTCCGTATACAAATAGTGACTGTATAACGGCAATAATGACGTCTGTATTACGTCAACATTAACGTAGAGTTCGTTGAACCATTATTCATCTCAGATGTTTTTCAGATCGTTTATGTTGAGATTTATTGGTCGTTAATGTACCTACTTACCAGTCTAGATATGATATTAGTGCATATATGTATACAACATGGCTGATTCCGTTGACAGAAGAGCTGAACCCGATTCCCTAAGCCCCACAAACGTCTGACATTAAGTCATATTCTGTATGAAGAGAATAAAAAAATGTGACAGCTTCCGTCATACAAAAAGGATTTCGTCATCAGAGGCGTAGTAAGCTATTTTTGTGTTTTAATCCCTTGACCAGCGCTTTTCCACTACTGTCCTTCTCAAACGCTATCACTGCAGCCGACCTGAACTTCGACGATTTTTATTTAGCTACAGCGACAAAACCGGAATTTATTTTACACTAGTAGCCTGATTTTTTTTTAGAAACAACTTGCAACGATGTTATTTTTGTGGCAGGGTATATCTTTTTTTACGACAATATGGATCATAATTAGACTATTCGGGGACAATGTATTTTTATCGATAAAATCCCAACCCATGCCCCCTCTGACCCCATAATATAATGAACAAATGGCCAGAATACACGAGGACTTCGCGTCAGTATGCTGTCAATATCATAGCGGGAAAGAGCGCATATGTTTGTGACGTTTTTACTGGTATGACGGTGTTGCAACGGGATTCTAATTTAAAAAATTACATGCAAGTCAAACCGAATGATGACACCTAAAAATAGTCCTCAGTTAAAATAACCCATTATTTGATTAGGGAGAAGGCGGTACCAAGGGCTGCACTTGTGCCCAATCCCTTTGTCTTTTTGTACAATAAAATATGTTTTATAATAATTATTTGATTACAATTAATGAAGGACCACGTTGTACCAGTACCGTTAGTTTGCTACGTCGGCCTTCACATTGACACCAAGCGAGGCTCTATGAAAAAAAATATGGGCGTGTTTTCTAAGGTATTTTGTATCGAGATTAGATATTTTTAATCAATAGCTACAACATAAGATATGGTTTTTTTTAAAATTTAAAACTATAAACCTGATTTTTTCTTGAGAATTACATCTTGCAACACCCACACACCCCGTCAAAAGGGCGCCCCTAAGTCACATACGTCATTGTGGAATTCCTAAATTCCTACTGCATGATTGGAATATCTACTGCATAATATAATTGTTTAAAAGAATGTGTGAAAAAGTTTTCTGCACTACATTGGAATGCGCCAGAATATGACACAAGTGTCAAACGTTGCGACAGCTGCACAGCCATCAATTCCACTTCCGCTTCAGTGTCGGTATTCTTGAGAGTCCGTTTTTAACTCGTTATAAATGAGATATGTTTCGAAAACTTTCTTTACCAATGAATGACAAGAGGGATGACTTCAACTTTCCAATAGTCAACTTTCCTGATTCCGAGTCAGTCGGATTGGCAAAGTCAAAGCAAGGTAATTTGTCCGAAAAGTTAAACTTAAACTTCGGGAATAACCATGGTTTGATGTCTTTCAATAACGGTCAAATAGTCAGTTTCTTCCACTGATTTACCCAGGTGAGCTTGAAATAAAAGAGACAAGGAGTGAGTGAGTGAGTGAGTTTGGCTGAACGCCGCTTTTAACAGTATTCCAGTTATGTCACGGCGTGTCAGCTTAATGTGGGAGGAAAGCCCGAAGTGATGCAGGTCTCAGACGTTTACCACTACGGTGAAACCCACGGGCACGGGTATGGTGCTGACAAACCTAGAAACATAATCGGGGCGAACCGGGATTCGAACCCACAATCATAGATTTCTGGCGTGCCCAAGGGACGCAACTATGCACAGCGAATCGCGGCGCCTTAGACGACTGGGCCACCCGTGCCCCCAAAAGAGACAAGGAAAACTGCATTGTCTGTTTCATATTTAGATCTTTGTATAAAGATTCAGAGTGACAAAAAGAACAAAGACAAGGGAAGACTTCAACTTTCCTATAGTCAACTTTCCCTTCACGTCAGACCCGTGAAGATCCGGGGTAGAATAGGTCTTTAGCAACCCATGCTTGCCGTAAAAGGTGACTGTGCTTGTCGTAAAAGGCAACTAACGGGATCGGGTGGTCAGGCTCGCTGACTTGGTTGATGCATGTCATCGATCCCAATTGCGTGGATCGATGCTCATGATATTAATCACTGGATAGTCTGGTCCAGACTCGATTATTTACAGACCGCCGTCTTATAGCTAGAATATTGCTGAGTGCGGCGTTAAACAACAAACCAAACCAAACCAAACCAAACCCTTCATGTCGAGCAATATTCCTGCAGCTCAAGACTTTGGTGTCTACATTTCACAAGTATGCTCTTTCCACGCAGATTTCAAAGGGCGTCTTACGACTCTTTCTAAAATGTTGTTCAATCAAGGTTACATAATTCAAAGCCTCAGTAAAGCTTAAACTACGGTTATAACGAACTCAAAGAGACTAGACTAATTTTAGTTCGTTATACATGTAACCGTAGTTCGTCATAAGCATATATACAGCATTACTACAGCATATAGTCGGGATCAAAAAGTAAGTTCGTTATATCCGTCAGTTCGTAATAAGCGTGTTCGTTTTAACCGTAGTCTACTGTATGGGGGACATTTTCAAATTTGACTCATCAGAGACCAACATGATAGTCGATGCAAATCCCTGTTTTTAACTTTTACAGCGTGTAACATAAGTTCACGTATTTTTTAGGTCACTTGTCTTTGCATGTGTGTGTGTGTGTGTGTGTGTGTGTGTGTGTGCGTGCGTGTGTGCGTGTGTGCGTGTGTGTGTGTGTGTGTGTGTGTGTGACGGTGACACAAGTAGGGCATGATACGATGACCTTTTCGCGACATCTGATATCTCCCTGTCTGACAGTGATTCATAAACACCTGCTCATGATGTAGGCGGAATCGTACAATCGGCTCTGATATTGGCAGATAATCTTATGAATATGGAAAGGGTTTCGTCCCTTTATTTGCCTCACGATAGCATGTGCACTGTGTAGCATGGCGTGGCTTCATATGAGGCGTTTTGCATGTGCGATAGAGCCAACATAGAGAAGGTCATATCACACTGCTGTAATGGCCAGACCCGTATTACATCCCCGGTGGACTTATATGACTCGATGATGCATTTTGATGCATATGAAATGTGTTTTGTCGCATTTATTTATAGCTTCCTACGTCATGGTGAGTTATATTTAGAACGTACATTCCCGGTATTAATCTTGGGATCGCCTCCGTGGTCTAGTGGTAGAGCGCCCTCCCGGAGAGCAAAAGGTCCGGGGTCCGGTCATACCAGAAGACATTAAAAGATGGTACTTGATACCCTGTCTGGCGCTCGGCATTAAGGGGCTTAAACAAGGACTGGTCGGCTCTGAGTCAGTATGATGTGTCTGAGTTGGGTATTCATGTTAAACTGCGGCATGGTATCTCAGAGGGCGCAAAATCGGCATCAGTCCGGACTGGAACAAGCATCCACACACACACGTGCATGCACGTCTCTTTGTAAGTGAGGTGAGGTGAGGTGAAATGGGGTTTAACGTCGCGTCCAAGATTATTGCACTTATATAGCGACGTGCATGTACGTGTGTGTGTTTGTGTGGATGCTTGTACTAGTCCGGACTGATGCCGATTTATAGTGCTAGCAAGAGATACCATGCCGCAGTTTCTCATGAATACCCCACTCAGACACAGTATACTGACTCCGAGCCGACCAGTCCTTGTTTTAGCCCCTGAATGCCGAGCGCCAGACAGGGTAACAACAAGTACCATCTTTTAGCGTCTTTTGGTATGACGCGGCTCGGGATCGAACCCCGGACCTTCCGCTCTCCGGGCGGACGCTCTACGACTAGACCACGGAGGCGGTCCGCTTTGTAAGTACAATAGCCTTGGGCGCGACGTTAAACTCCATTTCACCTCGACTCACCTCACCACACCTTTGAAAAACGGAGAAGACCTTGTGAATCCAAAACGTCTCGATTAACGGGCGTCTTGTTTAACGAAAGATGATAACCTGATCTGGTGAGTGAGTGAGTGAGTGAGTGAGTGAATGAGTGAGTGAAAATTTAACTTCCCATCGGCATTATTGCATCCATATTGCGACCAACTTCATGATAATACCGCTCACATTGGCATCACGATCAGTGAGTGAGTTAAATCATGTGACATCCAATCGACAATATTTTAGCCACATATTGAGTCATCCGGATTGACAAGGCTTCGCCTAATGTCGAAGATACATTAATACCACGGCCATTCATCACAAAGCAAACATGTTTCAGATCTTAAGTGCTGTTATAATATGTTTGTAGTGTAAGTGCAACACACACACTCCCTTATCTCCGGGGGTACTCGTGTTGCACCCAGTATCCCCAGGGACACGAGTGTACATACCGCTTGTGCTAACAGCTCGCGTTTGTAGAAATGCTGACTAATCATGTTTTGTATGTGCTTTTGTCATATAACAAGGGCGGTGTAGGTTAGCCCGAGTTCGGTTGTTCTTTTCTGTTCACCATTTTGTAGGTTACTGAGTAAGTGGGTGAGTTGGGGGTTAACGTCGTTTTTAACAGTATTCCAGTTATATCACGGCGTGTCAGCTTAATGTGGGAGGAAAGCCCGAAGTGATGCAGGTCTCGGACGTTTACCACTTCGATGAAACCCACGAGCACGGGTATGGTGCTGACAAACCTGAAAACATAATCGGGGCGAACCGGGATTCGAACCCACAATCATAGGTTTCTGGTGTGCCCAAGGGAGGCAACTCTGCACAGCGAATTACTGGATTCCGAGTGAGAAAAGATTCCCAGTCAGTTGGACATTAGCGGCGACTTAATGTCCGGAGTGACCAGGCGCGGTGAGCCGTGTTCCAAGACAGGCCGCCGTCAAAAAGCTGGAAATAATCCAGACTGGACAAGACAATCCAGTGATTGACATCATGAGCGTCGATCTACGAAATTGGGATACGATGACATGCATCCACCAAGTCAGCGAGCCTGACCACCCGATCCCGTTAGTCACATGATACGACAAGCATGGGTTGTCGAAGATCAATTCTAACCCGGATCTTCATCAACAAAGACCTACTGGCATGTATGGGGACAAGACACATTTTTTCATCTTCGTAGACACTGCTCTTACGAAACTCCTCAAGCAGATTCCGATTCATATATAATTTCTCAACACCAACAACTGCGGTACAGCATATTACAAGCTATAAATTGATGCACGGAAGTACAATATATGGCAGATAGGTACATTACTATTTTGATGAACGGGTAGTTGAGCCAAATTTTTGCACAATAAATCTTTACTGGGGTTTCAGATTAATAATTTTGCTATTGTATAAAGATTAATAAATGTGGCGAAATTTGACCATGAATGGTATATGATGGGAAGATATATATCTATATTGGTGAAAAGCTTCACATTTCGACAGTGAAACTTATCTCCATCTCCATGCACAATTTGCATAATCTGTTTCCCTCGAAATATTCTGCCATGTGCCAGTTTCATTCTGTAAGTAGGCGACTGTGATGTCGTAATAACATAGTTGTACAAAATTTGTGATAATTTAAAAGTTCCATAGCAATTTATTAATTTATGCCAAAATGACAACATTCTTTGTTTCAAGTTACAGTGACCAGTTCTTCATACATCATGTAACATGGCGCAGACATTTAGAAACGTTAAATGTACATTTTCAATGACATTCAAATTTTCAAAATCAAACATTTCTGAACCATACATTAAGATAGGTGCTTTTATAACATCAAAGGCAAATAATATACAGTGTACCGGTAAATCAACATTTCGTGCCCTGTTCAGTGAGTTTCATTATCGACCGATGACTTTATACAAGACACCATTCTGTTCCTGAGTATGCGACCGCCTCCGTGGTCTAATGGTAGAGCGTCCGCCCGGTCCCCGGGGGTCGATCCCCAGCCGCATCATACCAAAAGACGTCAAAAGATGGTACTTGTTGTTACCCTGTCTGGCGCTCGGCATTAAGGGGCTAAAACAAGGACTGGTCGGCTCGGAGTCAGTATACTGTGTCTGAGTGGGATATTCATGTTAAACTGCGGCATGGTATCTCAGTGGGCTAGCACTATAAATCGGCACCAGTCCGGACTAGTACAAGCAGCCACACACACATGCATGCACGTGCATGCACGTCGCTATATAAGTGCAATAATCTTGGACGCGACGTTAAACCCCATTTCACCTCACCTCACCTGAGTATACGAAACTAAACTGAGGGGCAAAAGAAACTATACATCTCAGTTGATTTTATCATGTGTTGGATTTTCCATTGAAAATATCTTAAAGTTAGCGATATTATATCTAAACTATGAACTGTACTTTCGCTTAGTCAGCATTCAAAGGTCTACATTGTTTTATGTTTGAAAACAAAATTTAATTAAATATTTTAAAAGTTAAAAAAAGGTGTTCGCATAATACGTTTGCACTTTTCAGCACTAATTTACAAAGTTACACAAGGTAGGTGTCATGTGGTTTCAAATTAATTTCTCACCTCAGTCTTCATTGAACCAATCAGCTTTTACACAAATGCTTCATGCAAATCTTTTATCCAGATTACTTTATACAAACTGATGCTCGATTTTGATTCTTTACTCAATTAATATTCATTTGATGGGGTATTAGGCTTTTTAATGAGTTTCTTCACTTTATAATAAATAATTGTTTTACACATCTTTTTGTATGAGAGCCCAAACCATTCTTTGATCTTCTTGAAACGGGGACAGGGTTAAAACTGACATTATCGTGTACCACAAGATGCACGTGCAGCACTTGCGAGCAAGTGGATGACATCGTCTCATTGTGAGTTCATGGCCGTCTGGTTTGGGAAACCTTTGATTGTGAGCTCACTAATTTTATTTGTATCAATATTGTTGTGAATGCTTCTCACCTTTATCAGGAAGAAAACATTCATTTGTTATTTTTTCATTTCTTATACACTGGTATCACAGTGATTGGAGCAGGTTGATATCTGGTTACATAAATGTGAACACCGAGACGATGTGGGACACAGGTGACAGACCAAAGAAGATCCGGGGTCGAATAGGTCTTCAGCAACCCATTCTTGCCGTAAATGGCGACTATGCTTGTCGTAAAAGGCGACTAACGGGATCGGGTGGTCAGGCTCGCTGACTTGGTTGATGCATGTCATCGATCCCAATTGCGTGGATCGATGTTTATGATATTAGTCACTGGATTGTCTGGTCCAGACTCGATTATTTATAGACCGCCGTCATATAGCTGGAGGGGGCACGGGTGACCCAGTCGTCTAAGGCGCCGCGATTCGCTGTGCAGAGTTGCGTCCCTTGGGCACGCCAGAAACCTATGATTGTGGGTTCGAATCACGGTTCGCCCCGATTATGTTTCTAGGTTTGTCAGCACCATACCCGTGCTCGTGGGTTTCACCGAAGTGGTAAACGTCTGAGACCTGCATCACTTCGGGCTTTCCTCCCACATTAAGCTGACACGCCGCGATGTAACTGGAATATTGTTAAAAGCGGCGTTAAATCCAACTCACTCACTCATATAGCTGGAGTCTTGCGGAGTGCGGCTTAAAACAACCAACCAACCAACCAACCAATGAAACATGGTGGTCTACAAGCACGGATACGGATCAAAACCTGTACCCTTCCTCATCTATTTCCAAGTTAGACACTGATTATTATTATCTTAGACTATTGCTTTGATATGATAAACAATTATACCAGTAGTTTCTCCAGTTTTCCAATGGTTAATTCTGACTCGATCGTCGATTGTCAAGGTCGACGCTTTGTTTGTTTGTAAACACTGAAAGTTGAACCTACCTGACTTTTCATATTTGCATCTTTATCTGTATATGATCCCAGCGGATATCGTTTTTATCCGTTGGCTTTATTCCTACCCATTATAATATTATTATGATAAAGACAGTTACAGGTTTGTCTGCGCCAGACACAGCTGTTTTCAGACAGTCGTGATTGTTTCTGTCGGTGGTGTCAGACTCTTTCAAAGTTAAAAGTTTACTTAATTAAACGGTATATCTTTTCTAGCAAGTCATTTTTTAAACATGTGTACACCAAAGAACACGATTAAATACAGATGAAGTTTTGAAATTCCAGGTATCGTTACACGACGTCATCAAGACACGCATGATATCTCTGCCAAGTGTGGGGGCACGGGTGGCCCAGTCGTCTAAGGCGCCGCGATTCGCTGTGCAGAGTTGCGTCCCTTGGGCACGCCAGAAACCTATGATTGTGGGTTCGAATCCCGGTTCGCCCCAATTATGTTTCAAGGTTTGTCAGCACCATACCCGTGCTCGTGGGTTTCACCGAAGTGGTAAACGTCTGAGACCTGCATCACTTCGGGCTTTCCTCCCACATTAAGCTGACACGCCGTGATATAACTGGAATGCTGTTAAAAGCGGCGTTAAACCTAACTCACTCACTCACTCTGCCAAGTATACCGTAAAGGCCCTACCCGTTCTCTTCCACCTTCTCACAAAAGGAAAACGTCATTAACGGTTTTAGATTTTACATGTGTTTCCCAATCGCCCTTTATAAGTTTTTTTGTGATCTGTTAATTTATAAAATTATTATATTAATATTTGAAAAATACATCAATCCCTCAAGGCATTTTTATCTTTATTGGTAGATATCTTGATAAAGAGTGACTGGTCAGTCAAGCGGTCAGTTGTGACGTGACTGCTGACATTATTACCGTTATCGCCCTAAGTAGGTCATAACGCTAAGTCCAGGTCACTATGACCCGCAGCGATATGTGGCAAGATATCAATCTGTATGTCGCTCGTGTCATTATCCTGACCTGAGCTTGTTCTGTGTCGTGTCGTTGTAAGAGAGTTAGATAGAGTTGTCGAAACTCTGACAACATACCCCCTGTCGCCCACCTGTCATTTAGCGTTTCCAAGCTCGGTGTAAACAGGGTGTTATCTTCTGCATTTGTTTCGCGTTCAAACTTGCCTGAATGATTGGTACACAGCGAACCCCTTTAATCCGGACGGTGCAGTTACTTGCGAAATCGTCCGGATTAAGTGTTTGTTTGTTGTTTAACGCCGCACTCAGCAATATTCCATCTATATGACGACGGTCTGTAAATAATCGAATCTGGACGAGACAATCCAGTGATTGACATCATGAGCATCGATCTACACAATTGTGAAAGGATGATGTGCCTCAACCACCCGATCCGGTTTGTCGTCTCTTACGACAGGCATAGTCGCCTCTTTGGGTAAGCATGGGTTGCTGAAGACCTTTTCTAACACGGATCTTCACGGGTAGAATCATCCAGTGTTCCTTCTATGCACAACATGGAGTTCGGTTCAGTCAGTCACAGTGAGGGGCGGTCGGGTAGCCTAGTGGTTAAAGCGTTCCCTCGTCACGCCGAAGACCCGGGTTTGAATCCCGACATGGGTACAATGTGTGAAGCCCATTTCTGGCGTCCCCCGCCGTGATATTGCTGGGATATTGCTAAAAGCGGCGTAAAACCATACTCACTCACTCAGTCACAGAAATGCAACCCCACACCGTAACCGATCCACCGCCAAATCTGTCTCGAGGTCTCAGGTTGACGTTGGCTTGACGTTCATTTCGACGTCGCCACGACCACGCCTATCAAGAAAGTGCAAAGTGAATCGGGGATTATCCGAAAACATGACACGTGACCAGCGATGATTACCCCAGTTGCGACCCCATACACCATTGACGACTGTTGTTAATATGACGATTTAAAAGGGGCGGCACAACACGTGGCCGTCAAGCATGCAAATGTGACGATTTCTTATCGTCTGACCCGATTTTGAGATCGATTTGTAAGAGGTGAGGTGATGTGAAATTGGGTTTAACGTCGCGTTCAAGATTATTGCACTTATATAGCGACGTGCATGTACGTGTGTGTGTTTGTGTGGCTGCTTGTACTAGTCCGGACTGATGCCGATTTATAGTGCTAGCTCCCTGAGATACCATGCCGCAGTGTAACATGAATACCCCACTCAGACACAGTATACTGACTCCGAGCCGACCAGTCCTTGTTTTAGCCCCTTAATGCCGAGCGCCAGACAGGGTAACAACAAGTACCATCTGTTAACGTCTTTTGGTATGACGCCGCCGGGGATCGAACCCCGGACCTTCCGCTCTCCGGGCGGACGCTCTACCACAAGACCACGGAGGCGGTCCGATTTGTAAGAGCCTTGTTTCGGATCAATCCATCCTGTACGCCTCTCGTTGACCTGGGACGCCCTTAACGTCGTTGATCGTCAACATTTTGGGTGTACTGGTACCTGTTCCATAGTCTGCTAACCACAGGCTGTGAAACATTGTCACTGCACGCTGACTTCTGCCACGTTCCAGTATGCCAATAGCTCGAAGACAATGAACGCATTGCAGACGCAGCATCGCTGGTTAATACACAAACACTGAATGAAATCAAGTAAATCACAACTGTATGATAGGCAGAATCAATACGACTGACAAACAAAAAGTCTTCAGAGATCAATCGACCTTCTTTGAGAGTGTCAAACTCAGGAATGACACCCTACGCACGTGCGTGGCGCTTCTGCGTCAGGCACGTGCAAACTATCGGATCAATTTTGGTGACTGTTATGTTTAACAGACATAAGAGTTCTTGCATAGGATGTGTGTCGGCAACCCTTATCTTGTTCTAATACTTCGTATTAATATTTATATTTCAAGATCCCCTTTTTAAAAGAGTACATAAATTCTTCCTTTCGTCACATTTCGGTCGTAAATCTTGTTAACAGTAACTGTTCACAAACTTTATGTTCATACCAGGTTTATACCTACATTAACTTGACAGTTATATCTCCGTTTACCCAGGCCCATCTGAAACTACAAGTCGTCCAAAGCTTCCTTGCCATTCGTGTAGGCTTTCAAGGTCGATGCCCCCAGTAGGTGAAGGTCAAATAACCAGAAGTACACGTCAGCCCCACTCAGGTAGGTTTAAACCTCTGTCCCATGTGAATTCGCCTGTTTTGGGTTCAAATCCCGGTTCGCCCCGATTATGTTTCTAGATTTGTCAGCACCATATGCGTGCTCGTTGGATTCACCAAAGTGGTAAACGTCTGAGACCTGCATCACTTCGGGCTTTTTTTCCCACATGAAGCTGACACGCCAAATCTCATTAAAATCAGATCTTAGTTCTCGCTACCGCTAAACAAAGATTTGAGGACATCCCATTAGGGGTCACATCAGAACGACCTTGCGTCTAGACCCTGAAACAAATATATCAAATACAGCCCATGCAAGTCTATAATGTTTGGCAAGCCTAGATTACTGCAGTATGAAAATGAAGAGAGTCTCTGGGCTCCTTTTTATTAAATTTATATAGAGACAACTGTTTTTTTCTGTACGATATGTTCATTTCAGAGACTAGATGTTAGTCTACAGTTGCCTAGATGATGTCAATCACTGGATTGTCTGTTTTGGACTATTTACTATTCTCTAAGCAGGCGACTGTGCTTGTCGTAAGAGGCGAATAACGGGATCGGGTGGTCAGGCTCGCTGACCTGGTTGATGCATGTCATAGTATCCCAATGGCGTGGATCGATGCTCATGATGTCAATCACTGGATTGTCGTGACCAGACTCGATTATTTACAGACAGCCGTCATATAGCTGGAATGTTGAGTGCGGCGTTAAACAACAAACAAACAAACAAACATAACTCTGCTGGGGATGACCACGTCACCTGGACAGTGTCCACAAGTGATGATATTGATATCACTTAGCGGTGTTGAGTGTATATTTGTGTAGCTTAAGTCTTGTTCTGGTCGGTGAGATGTTTGATCATGTCGTGTCGGCCTTTAGCCACAACTCATACATATGTAAACACAAACTTTGTACATAGATAGCAAGCAACACAGGGTTGGAATTGATAAACAGACAGTGTCTGATAGTAATAGACGTGTACACCTTGTCGCTTCTAGAAACTCGAATACAATCTCCCGAGGGCGGTCGGGTAGCCTAGTGGTTAAAGCGTTGGCTCGTCACGCCGAATACCCGGGTTCGATTCCCTAAAGGGTACAATGTGTGAAGCCCATTTCTGGTGTCCCCCGCCGTGATATTGCTGGAATGTTGTTAAAAGCGGCGTAAAACCATACTCACTCACTACAATCTCCCGTTGGGAATCCGGTACAGAATAGGTCCGAAATGCCCAGTGTGTGACTAAAGAGCCGACGAATCATGAGGATGCGGTCATAATCAGGTGTGACCGAGAATGTTGATCATGATATTAATCACTGGTTTTCTTGGTCCAGGGTTTTAACAGACCGCTGTGGTAAGGCTCGAATTTTGCTAAATGTGATGTAAGTCACTGTAGATTCTCGTATTCGTATTGCTTAGTGCGGCGTTAACAAACAAACAAACAAACGCAGAGTGTTCGAGAGATAGGTACAATGACCTGAACCCATTTAACCAGATCATATAGAATCGTTATTGGTAGTATGGTCAAGTGGCATCACTTGTCTCGAACTACGGGTAACTCGAATTATTGTCGAATGACTCCAGGGACCAGTCATTCGTTTCAGGGGTGGGCGGGTCAAAGGTTTTTGATGCACTGATGTACTGAACAATATGCCCCCCCCCCCCCCCCCCCCCCCCCCCACACACACACACACACCCTAAAGCTTGTCATATTTCTGAATGACCCTCCCCGTGTCCCTGTACATTTTATCGTTGCCCTTCATATATCACCCTCAAGTAAATTACCGGTCCTGAAGAGTTTACGAGCTTTTTACTCTTTTAATCCGGGCTTTTATTCAACTTTAAACTCGCCATATTAAAAATGAAGACTTAGTGAAACTCGACTTACTCTCTCAATCACTCTATAGGATGAGAATACAGTTACCCACCGTTATGTCGAAGTTTGGTGCGTCGAACTTACGGTTATCTCGAAGTAAAAGTTGACTGACTGCATGTGACAAACAACGGTACAGTCAGATAACACTCTAAATGTTGACTATTTTCTGTACCTTTTACAACACTTGAGCTTGTTGATCCGGTCGCTCTCCGTCCTACAGTAAACGCCACACATGCTGTACACTTCCGAGCAAAAAAAGTACACGCTTGAAATTTGGTTTTGACCAAAACATTTCAAGCCTTTTCAAAACGTTACTAGGCTGAAAACAGTCTGCGAAACACTGCAAACCTAATGACTGTCCATATACACAACTATGATACCCGTATCAAAGTCATCACCATAGAATAACCATTTCTTGTTTGTTTATATTTTAGCCACTATCAAACATGGTGTAAATGTTCTTTTATCCGGCAGTTTATTCTTTCCAATACAGTGAATATCCACCTTGTACTACAGCGATAGATACTACCACCATAACGCAATACTATATACAGTAAACTACGGTTATAACGAACTCAAAGGGACTACTAATTTTAGTTCGTTATAACCGTAGTTCGTTATAAGCATATATATAGCATAACTACAGCAAATAAACGGGACCAAAAATGTAAGCTCGTTATATCCATCAGTTCGTTATAAGCGTGTTCGTTATAACCGTAGTTTACTGTAGTTTCTTTTTCCAGGCGGTTTATTATTTCCACTTAAGTGAGTGAGTGAGATTGGTTTTACGCCGCTTTTAGCAATATTCCAGCAATAGCACGGCGGGGGACACCAGAAATGGGCTTCACACATTACCCATGTCGGGAATCGAACCCGGGTCTTAGGCGTGACGAGCGAACGCTTTAACCACTAGGCTACCCGACCGCCCCTCCACTTAAGTGATTTGCCACCTTGTGCTACAGAAAAGATACTGCCATATCGTCATACCATCGTGACTTGCGAAATAAGACAAAGGGTCAAACTTGACAACTGACCACACCACAGTCCTTGTATCCCTGGTGCGTTTGTCATGAAGATCCTGGCAACGTCAACGTTGTCCCCAACCCCGACATCCTGAGGGGTGACTTCACGGAGACACAGACGCGCGTCCCCCCGGCTCTCCCCTCGAAATCTCCTTCACGTCGTCTCTCGACACTGACAACCGAACCAAGCACAGTCCATTGTCAACCCCACCAACCACTGCGTGATCTGTCTGGAGGCTGTTCTGACTGTACGTCACCCTCTGTCCAAATCCTTCTCGACTGAAGGTAACCTTCCGTCTCCACTATCAATTAAGTTGAGGTAACTACAAAAGAACTATGGGCCAAGACATTAAAACTACCCCCCCCACACACACACACAGACACACATTCTCTCTCACTCACTCTCACACAAGCACACACCACTGTTGCAGAGCCTACATATTTCTAAAGTGTTGTTCAGCAAAATATCTGCACTTATAGGCAACAGACGTAATTCAAACTAAGCATCAAAACATCAGTAAACGCGCTGTCGTGTCACTTGCTTGTCTGGGTTGTTGGATGGGGAATGGGGGGTGGGGGTGGGGAGAGGGGGGTGGGTATGATTGTGGGTTCGAGTCCCGGTTCGCCCCGATTATGTTTCTAGGTTTGTCAGCACCATACCCATGCTCGTGGGTTTCACCGAAGTGGTAAACGTCTGAGACCTGCATCACTTCGGGCTTTCCTCCCACATTAAGCTGACACGCCGTGATATAACTGGAATACTGTTAAAAAGCGGCGTTGAAAACCCAACTCACTCAGTCACTCACTCACTTGCTTGTCTGGTCAAGACTCGATTGTTTAAAGGCCGCTGTCAGAGTAACTCCTGCGCGGCGTTAGACAACAAACACTTCCATTTTTATGAAAATGGTGTGGATGCCGGGTCCGACATCGTTTTCGCGAACAACAAATGTCATCCCTGGTTTTTAGAAATACGAAATTTCTTCATTTTTATATCTTCTTGAAAACAATATATGCCCAACAGCACCTATATGAATATCATGCAGGTTAATGGATAGAGTGTCCGCTCGGAGAGTGTAAGGTCTGTGGTTCGATCCCCGACCGCGACACAACAAAACGCGTTAAAAGTTGGTACTTGTCACCTGACCCGTGAAGAACCGGGTCAGAATTGATTTTCAGCAACCCATGCTTGTCGTAAAAGGAGACTATGCTTGTCGTGAGAAGCGACTAACAGGATCGGATGGTCAGGCTCGGTGACGTGATTGTTGCCTGTTAGTGTATCCCAATTGTGAGGATCGATGCTCATGATGTCAATCACTGGATTGTCTGGTCCAGACTCGATTATTTACAGACCGCCGTCATATAGTTGAAACATTGCTAAGTGCAGCGTTAAACAACAAACAAACAAATAAACAAACAAACAAATAAACAAACAAACTTGTCAACTTGTTTGTCCCCACACTCAACACTATTCAAACGACAACATGGCGAGCTGTAACTATTCGATTTTTTTACCCGACAAACCGATGACTAAAAAAATGAGCAACTATCAAGGTTATCATGATCAGGTCATGCTAAACAACGTGCGATCAAGTGCAAGTCTTTCAGACATGTGATATGCATGTTTGCACTGCCACGAGTCTCACCTCTGCTTTGTACTGGTTTTATGGCCGGCAGATCACATTATCTCTCCAGGATTTTATTTCTGCAAGGAAGAGAAAGAACGAACAAAAAACGACATTGAATACTTGGCCTTAAAAGTACACCGGGAGATTTGGTTTCACTTAACGTTTGAAAACATTGTTACTGTATGAGCTTCTCCATGTTGAAGAGACCGCCTCCGTGATCTAGTGGTGAGGCGTCCGCCCGGAGAGTGGAATGTCCGGGTACGAACCTCGGCCGCGTCATACCAAAAGACGTCAACAGATGGTACTTGTTGTTAAGAGTATACTGTGTCTGAGTGGGCAATTCATGTTAAACTGCGGCATGGTATCTCAGTGGGCTAGCACTATAAACTCGGCATTAGATCGGACTTGTACAAGCATCCACGCACGCACGCACGCACGCACGCACGCACGCACGCACGAACGCACGCACGCACACACACACACACACACACACACTGGTTCATGAACACATTTATTTTATCGTTTGCCTGCTCCAGGATCGTTGCAATCGTAATTAATGCCGTCCGGTATATTCATGATTCTGTTAGAAATGAGGGTAGCACCTCGCAACTTTGACCCAGGAAAACAAGGCATTTTTCTGTCCGCCTACAAGACGCACTGTTAAACCCCGGACATAAATAGGGGCTATTTTTAACACAGACAAAAAAAAGAAGAAGTGTCAACGTCTACGGAAATATAACACATTAATTAGCATGTAATAGACTATCCAGTCAGATTACTACATCAAGACTCCGGCCATATTTCCGCAGGCCCTTCCGCGCTGCAGTCGCCTAAATGCGCCTTCGGCCACAGACATCGCCGAATGTCAGACATGAGGGCTTCGCTGTGATAGTATCTCAGCTCCTGACGTTAGACTGGTTTGTGGAAGTGACACGAACTGCGTCCGTTCTCTTTGATTGTCTTGTTTTGGAAGGCGAGGACATGGAAATAGTTACACGCGGGTCATAGGTCGCATAAACAATATCTTGCTTGAATCTGTCAACGTTCAGAAATCAAAAAGGTTCCCTTGTACGCAAGTAGCTGTCAGAGCAGACTGGGGATATCGTAAAGAAACACGTTTTGTGAAGCCTTTGTCGTGAGTGAGTGGTAAAAGATTTGTAACCTGGTCGACAGGGCGCATGCGTGAAACAGGTAAAGAATGCTTGACAATGATAAATCTTCAGGTTGTACGGACCTGGGTTAAGTACACCTGGCACATGAACTGAATTGTTAATTGCTTCATATGCTTATCTTATATTTCAAGATTCCCTTTTAAAAAAGGACCCGTGAAGATCCGGGGTAGAATAGGTCTTCAGCAACCCATCCTTGCCGTAAAAGGTGACTATGCTTGTCGTTAGAGGCGACTAACGGGATCGGGTGGTCAGGCTCGCTGACTTGGTTGATGCATGTCATCGTATCCCAAATGCGTGGATCGATGCTCATGATGCCACTGGATTGTCTGGTCCAGCTGGAATATTGCTGAGTGCGACGTTAAATTTCCTTCTTCATGGGGTTCTGTGTACACACCATCAAGTAACATTATTACATTCTAACGATACTAAAATATATTGAAGCATAGTAACAACGCGTTGGTGCAAGTGCGTTGCAGACACACGTGACGTTGCTGATGAATAATTTGCATACTCGTATATGCAAGTGGTCGACGTAGGGTTCTCGGTAGAAGTGACAACTTGGAGACCATGGCTTGCGGTATACACAATACATACAATATACAAAAAAACACTATGTGCCAGGTCAGCACATAGTGGTAGTGGTTGTTGTCTTGGTGCCCCGGAGCACCCAGCCTAACCCTAGCTAGGCTAAGGAAAAGACCTTTAGGCTTTCTTTTTTCTCTCCTTCTCCCTCTCTCTGATTTATATCTCTGGACCAAGGCTTATATAGGTCAAGGTCAAGGTCACCTGACATTTAGGAAGTCATAAATATAAAGAACAGTAATGCATCCGTGAAATACTTGCACATCTCGTTCATAATGGCAGACAGTCAGTGTGCAATACAATGGGGATTAACAATCGGGATTAGCGTCTTATAAATAACGGCAATTAAATGGCATGGCATGGCTCCAGGGTGATTAGCCTTTGGAATGAAATGTCCATTCAGACAATGGTTGTCGTAAATCAGTCGGTATGACAGTTTAAGATTTGTTACTTTTCTTCACCTTTTCACTATATTGTTCTCATGCTTGTATTAATATGAGCAGGGAAACTTTGTCACGTAACTGCTCCCCATACTTCCCCAGTGCTCAGACTCAGAAATCACCACTATAGACTGGGGTCTTTCTTTCAATGATCATGCCAAAATAGATCATAAAAATCAGAGTGACGTTTTTTAAAAATGTTTTATGGTTGAGATGTGAAGGACATTTCCAAAATCTCCACCAGTGATGTCCGCTGCAATCCCCTAATTTGACTTGTGCCATATCTCCCTGTGTTTTTTAAGGTGAACACTTGGCATGCCCTTGCATGTATTCGTGACGGGTGCCACCAGTGGAGCAGGATGCGCTCACCTTTTCGCGATCAACTGACATCATCACTTGTTGGTAGTGATTCCTATACACTTGCTCCAGATATAGTCGGAATCGTGATGCCTCAGGAAAGCTGAACCTGAAATAATCGAATCTGGACCAGGCAATCCAGTGATTGACATCATGAGCATCGATCCCCGCATGGTCAGTGGTGCCGTGAGCACCTGGTGTCACCTTCAATTGTTATCAATGATTCGTGAGTGTGGGTTTTTCACCAACATTTTAATGAACACGACAGGTTTTATTCGGCCAACGCATTTGTTCTCACCGAGGCGAAACTTGGCGTGGCCATGCAACCACGTGTGTTGGTCCAGTAAAGGGTCATCCTTGTCCAGTGAACGCCATCAAACAATACTTGCGGACCATCTTTCTGTGAGAGGAGCGATGGGGTAGCCCAGTTGTTAAAGCGTACGCTTGTCACGCCGAAGACCCAGGTTCGATTCCCGACATGGGTGCAATGTGTGAAGCCCATTTCTGGTGTACTCCGTCGCGATATTGCTGGAAAATTGCTTAAAACACTCACTCACCCTTTCTTGGAGAGATAAAGTTCTTTCATCGGAGGGCTTGCCATACTTCGATCAATGATATGTTAATATTGTTGTTATGATATTTATAGCATTGCGACCCTACACAACCAGGAAGAAAAGTTTTCATTAACAGATGCAGTGTTTCATTCTTCTTGTTTCCTTTCTCTGTTTCCTTATTAAGAATCATAAAAAAACATTAGCATAGCAGAGTCCATTGTACGATTCCGACGATGTCATAAGCATGTCAAATAGTGATGGTACCAGGTGTTCGCGAAAAGGTGAGCGAAACTACGCCCACCTGTGTCACTCGTCACAAACACATGCAAAGGCAGGTCAATTGTGCACTTGCAAAACACGGGAACATATGGTACAAGTCAAAATAAGGAATCATGTTAGTCACTGATGCGTTAAATTTGGAAATGTCTTCCATAAAACCTTCTAAAAGCTTTACTAAGGTCTTGAATATTGTAACCCTTAAATAACAGACCGCCTCCGTGGTCTAATGGTAGAGCGTCCGCCCGGAGAGCGGAAGGTCCGGGGTTCGATCCCCGGCCGCGTCATACCAAAAGACGTTAAATGATGGTACTTGTTGTTACCCTGTCTGGCGCTCGGCATTAAGGGGCTAAAACAAAGACTGGTCGTTTTCGTGGGTTTCACCAAAGTGGTAAGCGTCTAAGACACACAGGGGGCACGGGTGGCCCAGTCGTCTAAGGCGCCGCGATTCGCTGTGCAGAGTTGCGTCCCTTGGGCACGCCAGAAACCTATGATTGTGGGTTCGAATCCCGGTTCGCCCCGATTATGTTTCTAGGTTTGTCAGCACCATACCCGTGCTCGTGGGTTTCACCGAAGTGGTAAACGTCTGAGACCTGCATCACTTCGGGCTTTCCTCCCACATTAAGCTGACTGTAATACTGTTAAAAGCGGCGTTAAAACCCAACTCACTCACACTCACTCACTAAGACAGACATACACACCAAGCTGACACGCCGTGATATAACTGGAGTATTGCTAAAAGTGGCGTTAATCACCCAATTCACTCACTCACACCACTCAACTTTGCACAATAAATCCATTCGCCTGTTTACGTATCGCGGTGGATTCAGCGTAAAGCCCTGATATGAACTCTGCGGCCTTTTTACACTTCATTCGACACGTGTCAGAGACCGCTTGTCGGTTCGCACTTCCGCTTAATCACGTGACAAGGGGCATCTCTTGATGTGAATACTAATGAGCTTCTATCAGAAACACGGGCGAATCGCGGTTGGAGGTTAACATCCTAAGGTTTGCTTAAGTCTTCCTTCAACATTCAAGGAGCTAACCTGGGAAGCCAAATTGAAATAATAAATTGCTTCAAGACAGTCATGGGAATATATTTGTGTTTATTGCAAATGCGCGTAGTCCAAGGTACTTGGAGGTTTCACAAGAACTCACAAATCAGGTGTCAACTTAGGGGGATTATATAAGCTGCTGTGGTCGTGAAGAAAAGAGGAATGGGTGACCACGTTCAGCAGCTTGACTCCTGAGAGTTTCTTGGGCTTCGGTCCTGCCCGACACAGAAGCACATGTAACACATGTGGTGACCTTGTCCGGAGTGAATGGGTACCCGGTAGGATCATCTACCTTATCATCATCATCATTATTAAAACCGCCTCCGTGGTCTAGTGGTAGAGCGTCCGCTCGGAGAGCGGAAGGTCCGGGGTTCGATCCCCGACCGTGTCATACCAAAAGACGTTAAAAGATGGTACTTGTTGTTACCCTGTCTGGCGCTCGGCATTAAGGGGCTAAAACAAGGACTGGTCGGCTCGGAGTCAGTATACTGTGTCTGAGTGGGGTATTCATGTTAAACTGCGGCATGGTATCTCAGTGAGCTAGCACTATAAATCGGCATCAGGTCGGACTAGTACAAGCAGCCACACAAACACATACACGTACATGCACGTCGCTATATAAGTGCAATAATCTTGGACGCGACGTTAAAACCCATTTCATCTCACCCTCATTTTTATTACCCTTTTGTGGTTCAATGTCTTTGGAAACTGTATGGAGTGCCTCCAGTGTTCGAGCAGCGGCATACACGCAACAGTTTATGTCATGCAAAGAACGGTCCGCAGAGAACAGTGAGAGTAACAGATATAATATCGATTTATATATGACGTCGATTCTGTGGAAATGATTGGTTAAATTCTGTTATGGGCCTCCGTTTCTCAATCGGTAAATCACAGATTTGATTATTAAATGTCATGAATAAAATATCCAAAGGGGTCAGCAGAAAGATCGTCGACAGACGTCAACCCATGCTTGCTGTAAAAGGCGACTATGCTTGTCGTAAGAGGCGACAAACGGGATCGGGTGGTCTTGGTCTAACGGGACTTGGTTGATGCATGTCATCGTATCCCAGTTGCATGGATCAATGCTCATGATGTCAATCACTGGATTGTCTGGTCCAGACTCGATTATTTACAGGCCGCCGTCATATAGTTGGAATATTGCTGAGTGCGGCGTTAAACAACAAACATACAAACAAACAAAATCAGGGATTTCATTTTCTGAGCCCATGAGTGAGTCCTCAGGTATTTTAGGGAGAAAAATGCGTCAATTTGCAATTTCGGATCTGCTACTGTTTGAACCGGGGGGGAAGTGACTGGTCCTGAGCAGCAAACAGAAAGCCTTCTGTTTCACTTTTCAGGCCAGCCGACTTCATCCAAACGAAGGACTCTACAGTGTTGCTGATCTTCTCAACACACTGCACATAAACTCGATGCAGTGGTCGTTCAGTCTGGGTCTGGGCCGATTTGATATGGCACTTCGCTTGGTTCACACTCGTTTCTGTTCCGTCCAGCAGTACAGATACATCAACAAAATCAACACCGACATTGAGATTATGTCCAACATCCTTGGCTCGTTTTAGAAAATTTTGGAATGCCTTGTTTTCAGCATGAGTCTTGACATGCTTCTCAAGAGGATCATCAGACAAATAAATGTGTGCAAAAGTGCACAAATCAATTCTATCATGAAAAGCCTACACATTAATCAATCCACGCCCTCTCATCATAACTGGTAAATATATGCCATTGCGGGAAGAGCGAGGGTGGTGGGATCTATTGTGTGACATGATTCTTCGAATGAAGATGTCAAAACCAAAAGTTTTATCATTATTATGTTATTATTATTATTATAATTATTATTATTATTATTATTAGTAGTAGTAGTAGTAGTAGTAGTAGTAGTAGTAGTTTTAGACCCTAAACCATTCAGAAATAAACGTTGTCAAGTTTGATAACTTATTTTAACGTTTCGTATAAAATGGACATTGTCAAGTGTTTAATGTTATCTTTTTTCGCTTTATATATGCTATATACAACACACACAAAACACGTACCCCGATTTACGACATACAGCATGCTGACAAGTTGACATGTATCTCCGTCAGTCTCGTCACTCATGAATACTCGTCACCCGAATACCGTATCTTGTCACTGCAGTTTCCTCCACCACTTTTATCACAATAACGTCATTTTGAAAAGAAATCATGGACATGTTACGCCATTGTTATGACTTTATGTATATTCATATATTTTTACACACACTCGTCACTGTAAGACGGCTGTCCTTTATGAATAGTCATGTATCTCTACACACACTCACTGTAGACCGCCTCTGTGGTCTAGTGGTAGAGCGTCCGCCCGGAGAGCGGAAGGTCCGGGGTTCGATCCCCAGCCGCGTCATACCAAAAGACGTTAAAAGATGGTACTTGTTGTTACCCTGTCTGGCGCTCGGCATACAGGGGCTAAAACAAGGACTGGTCGGCTCGGAGTCAGTATACTGTGTCTGAGTGGGGTATTCATGTTAAACTGCGGCATGGTACCTCAGTGAGCTAGCACTATAAATCGGCATCAGTCCGGACTAGTACAAGCAGCCACACACACACACGTGCATGCACGTCGCTATATAAGTGCAATAATCTTGGACGCGACGTTAAACCCAATTTCACCTCACCTAAGACCACTGTACACTGGTTGTCGAGTTATTTGACTTTTAGTGGAGCTTTGAGTGAGGTTTATGTATGTATATAACATTCGGACAATTGACTAGCGGAATGAGTATAAACAGTGGTCTTGTCATCAATTAAACCTTGGTCCTATGGAACAGATAAACAAGGAAACCTCGTTAATCCGGACGATGCCGTTGATAGTGGCATCGTTAGGGTTAAGCAATGTCTGGATTAATGAACAATTGGTGCTGGCAAGATCGTTCGGAATGAGAGGTTTCCGGATTAATGAGGTTTGTGTTTCACTGTGTTAAGTATGGCACTAGTTTCTGAACCGATTCGGTGGGAAGTGCAAGGATCAGATATAAATATCTTGGAGAACAAGGAGATCCGTCAGTCCAGGCGGACTAGGAGAACTGGCGGAAATGGGAGATAAGAGAAACATGGAGACCTTGGACATCCGGGACTCCAGGAAAAATTGGAGACCAAGAAGATCTGTGGGACCCGGGACTCCAGGATAACTAGGAGATCTAGAAGGTCTGGGAGATCCGGAACTCCAGAATAACGAGATCTAGAAGATCTGGGAGACCCGGGACTCCAGGATAACTAGGAGATCTAGAAGGTCTGGGAGATCCGGAACTCCAGAATAACGAGATCTAGAAGATCTGGGAGACCCGGGACTCCAGGATAACGAGGAGATCTAGAAGATCTGTGAGATCCGGGACTCCAGAATAACGAGGAGATCTAGAAGATCTGTGAGATCCGAGACTCCAGGATGAGGAGGAGATCTATAAGGTCTGGGTGATCCGGCATTCAAGGATAACGAGAAGTTCTTGGACATCCGGGACTCTAGGAGATCTAGAGGGTCTGGGAGATCCGGGTTAAACTGCGGCATGGTATCTCAGGAGAAATTGGAGACCTAGAGGATCTATGAGATCCGGGACTCCAGAAGAACGAGGAAATCTAGAAGATCTAGAAGATCTGGGAGATCCGGGACTCCAGAATAACGAGGAGATCCGGGACTCTAGGAGACCTAGAGGATCTGTGAGATCCGGGACTCCAGAAGACGAGGAGATCTAGAAGATCTAGAAGATCTGGGAGATCCGGGACTCCAGAATAACGAGGAGATCCGGGATTCTAGGAGACCTAGAAGATCTGTGAGATCCGGGACTCCAGAAGAACGAGGAGATCCGGGACTCTAGGAGACCTAGAAGATCTGTGAGATCCGGGACTCCAGAAGAACGAGGAGATCTAGAAGATCTAGAAGATCTGGGAGATCCGGGACTCCAGAATAACGAGGAGATCCGGGACTCTAGGAGACCTAGAAGATCTGTGAGATCCGGGACTCCAGAAGAACGAGGAGATCTAGAAGGTCTGTGAGACCCGGGACTTCAGCATAACGAGAAGGTCTTGGAGATCCGGGACTCTAGGAGATCTAGAGGCTCTGTGAGATCCGGGACTTATCAATGTTAAACTGCGGCATGGTATCTCAGCTGGCTAGCTCTATGAAACTGGCATTAGTCCGGAGTGGTACAATCAGCCAAACGCGCACGCACGCACGCACGCACGCACGCACGCACACACGCACACACAGAGAGTGTATACGGTTTTGTTTGTTGTCTAAATGCCGCAGTCAACACTATTCCATCAATATCACGACGACATTTAAATAAACGAAGCCATACGCAATATACGATGACACGCATTCACCAAGGGGTCGGTGGGGTAGCCTTGTGGATAACGCTTTCTCTTGTCAAGCAGAGAGCCCGGGGACGATTTCCCATGTGAAGCCCATTTCTGCTGTCCGCTGCCGTGATATTACTGGAATATTGCTAAAAGCGGCGTAAAAACACACTCAATCAGCCAACTCAGATTCTAGTTACCCAGCATGCACCACTGATCTAATTTATTCGCCTCTTACAACGGCATGAGAGAGTTGGCACGTATTCTGACCCCCGTAGTAAGTTATGGTGCAGTTGTTTGGCAATAAAATCTAAACTTAGTTATCACTTAACAAAGATCTGACATCCCATGGCGGGTGACGTGAGACCGACCTTTCATCCGATCAATCAGAGCGTCGCTTTCCAGATCAAGAAAGCGACAGTCGGTTTTCTAACCATGCAACCTCGAATTGGTTAACATTGGGTATTCCGAACGACAGTTATGGGCTGTGTGACTGAATTCGTCAAAATCACGGTCTTTCTCTCGCTTCGATGGGATAATCATTTGGTTGGTTGGTTTGTTGTTTAACACCGCACTCAGCAATATTCCATCTATATGACGGCAGTCTGTAAATAATCGAGTCTGGACAAGACAATCCGGTGATTAATGGCATGAGCATCGACCCACGCAATTGGGATCGATGACATGCATCCACCAAGTCAGCGAGCCTGACCACCCGATCCCGTTAGTCGCCTTTTACGACAAGCATTGTCACCTTTTTCGGCAAGCATGGGTTCCTGAAGACCTATTCTACCCCGGAATCTTCACGGGTCGGATAATCATTTGGACGGAAGAGATTTTCCAGAGTACTGCCTTACAATCTCGACCATACATTAGCCTGTCAAGAATGTTTTTTTTGTTCGGTTTTCAATTTTGAATCCAGAACTTTGTCCAAATATTTTCGAAGAGTGATCTGGAATGGAAGTTGCCAGTTTAAAATTAGTGCCGTGTAACACGTGAAAGCTGCTTCCGATTGGCTGATGTCGACTTCTTGTTCGTCGTTTCATTGGTTGATGAAACTTCGCAAAATGTCATGTGACCTGTACTGGGATATGCTCACATTTGTGTTGAGATGTAGCGAGAACTAAGAACTGATTTGATTTAGATTGAGTGGTTTGATTTGCAAAACATCATTTGACCTTGGGGGCGGTCGGGTAGCCTAGTGGTTAAAGCGTTGGCTCGTCACGCCGAAGACCCGGGTTCGATTCCCGATATGGGTACAATGTGTGAAGCCCATTTCTGGTGTCCCCCTGCCGTGATATTGCTGGAATATTGCTAAAAGCGGCGTAAAACCATACTCACTCACTCATTTGACCTTGACCTTACGGGTTGATGAGAAGCCACAATTATCTGTTCAGAGTTATATCCCACAATTACCGGGATCCTCTCAATGTTGGCTCGACAATACCCATATTCGCCCCGAGTATGTCACTTGGTCTGTGATGAATCTCAAGAGTTTCACCAAAGTGGTAAACGACGAGGACAAAGGATTTCAAGTGTTTAATTCTTCCAATACGACGTTTCAATACACTTCAGGTTAAACGGACTATGTGTTCTATGGCACTTTGATTAAAAGTAAATGTCGACTTTGACATTCAAACAATGAACATAGTGAACCGAGTTACCGAAGTAAACATAAAAAACTCCACCCTACCTTCCTTCCCTCCCTCCCTTCTTCACTCACTGTGAAGATCCGGGGTAGAATAGGTCTTCAGCAACCCAATGCTTGCTGTTAGAAGCGACCATGCTGGTCGTAAGAGGCCAGGCTCACTGACTTGGTTGATGCATGTCATCGTATCCCAATTGCGTGGATCGATGGTCATCATATCAATCATTGGATTGTCTGGTTCATACTCTATTATTTACAGACCAACATCATATAGCTGAAATATTGCTGTATGTGACGTTAAACAACAAAAAACAAACAAAATGTGGATCTCCCTGCGTTCGCCTTGAGGTCGGTCATATCTTGACAGACGAATTATGATGTCGTGTTGATGTTGGCTTTTCCACCATTTGGTGTTTTTGTTTCATTTTAATATAGCATTGCACAAAATCCATTGGTTCATTTCTTCACATGGGAACAATGTTTGAAGCCATTTCGTGTGCTGGAACATTGGTAAACGTGGCGTAAAAACATTCTCACTCACCCCCTGACTCTTTTCGTGTTTGTCTTGCAGTGAAAGCATAACAACTTAGTCTAATATAAGGGACGTAGCGGTATATCAAACAATCCATTTTCCGGAGGGGGGGGGGGGGGGGGGGGGGTGCAGTCGTCTAAGGCGCCGCGATTCGCTGTGCAGAGTGGCGTCCCTTGGGCACGCTATAGCTAGAAACTTATGATTGTGGGTTCGAATCCCGGTTCGCCTTGATTATGTTTCTAGGTTTGTCAGCACCATACCCGTGCTCGTGGGTTTCACCGAAATGGTACACGTCTGAGACCTGCATCACTTCGGGCTTTCCTCCAACATTAAGCTGACACGTCGTGATATAACTGGAATACTGTTAAAAGTGGCGTTAAACCCAACTTACTCTATCTCTATCTTACACTATTTACTTTTCCACTCGTTTTCATTAAAATATTGTTGGCATGAAGAGACACGTTAACTATTCGGTGCGCGTTCAGAGTGAGTGAGTGAGTGAGTGCATAGAGAGAGAGTGAGAGAGAGAGAGAATGGTTTTACGTCGCTTTTAGCAATATTACAGCAATAACACGGCGGAAGACCCCAGAAATGGGCTTCACACATTGTACCCATGTCGGGGATCGAACCGTGATTCGGCGTGACTAGCGAACGCTTTAACCACTAGGCTACCCGACCACCCATTAGCTGTGTGAACTTTATTTGAGATGGATAGTCAGTGTAATATGGCGAGAGAGGCCACATGGTACGAGCAATAGTATATTCATTTGTGAGAACGTTTTTTATGAGATAACATCATAAATTGGGAATGATTTGTGTTTTCAGCAATATTCCAGCTCTATGACGCCGACCTACAAAATCGAACCGGGACCAAACAAACCGGTGAGCGATAGCAAGAGCAACTTATGACGCCACCAGGTCACGCTGACATGCAATCGGCAATGTGACCGACAACCCCATGCACTTTCATCGACTCTTACGATCAGCATATATGTAAGTTTTTTGCTTGTTTGTTTGTTTGTTTGTTTATTTGTTGTTTAACGCCGCACTCAACAATATTCCAGCTGTATGGCGGCGGTCTGTAAATAATTGAGTCTGGACCAGACAACACCTATTACCTGTACAGGTATGCACAGTCTGCCTTGAAGCTGTATTGAAAAAAACCATAAAAAAACTAGCTGAGTCGGCTCCTTTTCCGAGAACAGGAAGCTAAACACACATCCGCATCAGATGTCACATGCATGAAAATATATGTGGTCACATTCAACATCAGTCATCATGTTAAAAAAAGACAGCGCTAAATATAGAAAAACAAGTTTAGTTTTAATAACTGGATGGATATACATTTAAAAAACATTAAAAAAAATCTTAAACAAAATAAACTTATCACAGCTGCCAGCTGATTGAATCTGCACCGAAGGCTGCTTGTTGAACGACTGATTATGATTTGGTGTAGAACCTCAAGCGATACGGTAGCACACGGCGTGTGGAGTTGTGTATCCTGTGCTGTCTCCCCAGGCTTTACGTTGGCTCCATACACGGCCAGAGGCACTGTGCAGATAACAGTGCGATGTATACACGGTGATTACAGCTCAATGATAACATTGTAATGCACCGCCCTGTTCTCACGTACGCAGAATATATTAATGTATAACATGCCTGAAGGCTTACGTCATTAGATATGAGAATATCAAGTCTTGTTTTTTAAACAGACAAGGATTTCGTGTTCTTGTGTTTTACATATCTACGGGCGGGTCATTTTTTCGTTGGATTGAATATATTTTCTTTCATTGCTTTCAAACGTTTCTTGGGGCGGTAGGATGGCCTAGTGGTTTAAGCCTTCGTTCGCTGAAGACCCAGGTTCGATTCCCCACATGAGCACAATGTGTGAAGCCCATTTCGTGTGTCCCCCGCCGTGATATTGCTGGAATATTGCTAAAAGCGGCATAATTTACTTCTTTACTAAGAAGAATCTCTGCACTTGGGGGCGGTCGGGTAGCCTAGTGGTTAAAGCGTTCGCTCGTCACGCCGACGACCCGGGTTCGATTCCCGACATGGGTACAATGTGTGAAGCCGTGATGTTGCTGGAATATTGCCAAAAGCGGCGTAAAACCATACTCACTCACTCACTCACTGTGCATTTGGACACATCAGACGTTATTAAGTATTACCATGTCAATTTACGTTTCAATAAAATCATGTGACTGGGTTTCTGACCCATCACTCAGATTGTCTGGTTTATTCACGTGCTGCCATCTAATGGCAGGAGCACTGTTGGATGTCAGGTAACAAAACCCTGCTTTTTATGCAGATTTTGTGAGTGGCGACCCGTGAAGATTCCAGGGTAGAATAGGTCTTCAGCAACCCATACTTGCCGTAAAAGGCGACTAACGTGATCGGGTGGTCAGGCTCGCTGACTTGGTTGATACATGTCATCGATCCCAATTGCATGGATCGATGCTCATAATGTCGATCACTGGATTGTCTGGTCCAGACTCGATTATTTTACAGACCGCCGTCATATAGCTGGAATACTTAAAGCTTATTTTCAGACCTCAGTATTTACAATAGCTTAGGTATGACTGACTAACTGCATACTTATTTACTCAGTCAGTCCCCTTTGTAAACTAAAGAGAATGAGTGGTTCAAGTATAGGGCTAGCAACGCGTACATCATGTATGGTTAACATTGGCCTCATATCGACGTTCATTGTTCTTTATTCATACGACATGTTTTGTAAGCTTCATCAAACTATTGACAAAAATACTATTTCAGCTTCGTGTTATTCAATGCGGCGTAAAACCTCACTCACTCACTGTGTTGGTATATATGTTTACTGCTACAATAACAGTAAAATGACATCAACGGCATGGTTGTCATCAAAAATACATTTACGTCAAGTGAACAACGTTTCTACATTGTTCTTGTGTTGTGACACATCACATGACACATGACAAATGACGCGCATCTTCACCGGCGTCCTCTTGCGCACATTGTGCCTCTCCGTTTAAAGCTGCTGGTCGTATATATGTTGATGATCATAATTCAGTTGACTTGCCATCTTATGTAATGGTTTTGTATGGTTACTAGATATTATGTCAGCTACAACCACATTTTTTAATTTGTACTATGAGTCGAATTTTGTTTAATGCATCCTACAACAATGGATTTTTTTGCGGCAGACAATATCTTTTTATACAACAGTCTGAAGCTATTTCAAGCATTTTCTGGGACAGTTTATTTAAGTTTTTCAATAACATCCCACCCGCTTTGTGACTTAAATTTGGCGCATTATTAATCAGTCTGAAAAAAATCAAAATTCGGCGGTCATTTTTTTAAAACCCTGCTTCCAAAATTATACAAAAGTCAACTTCACTTCAAAACGAAATAAATATCCGTGCGCACGTTTAAAACCAGCTTTCGACTCACATGTTAAAATTCTGCAGTGCATTTAACGAATTCTACGGCGGATAAATGCAACATTCTGGACGTGTTCTGCACAAAGTGTGATTTTCTGCAAGATAAGTACATTTCTGCACATGGTTGGCATTTCTGCAAAATATTCTGCGACCACGGAATCGCG
This sequence comes from Haliotis rufescens, assembly GCF_023055435.1. Taxonomy (NCBI): domain Eukaryota; kingdom Metazoa; phylum Mollusca; class Gastropoda; order Lepetellida; family Haliotidae; genus Haliotis; species Haliotis rufescens. Next base: position 3,039,101 of record NW_025964279.1, read on the forward strand.
GAATACAGCGGGACCTGATAAATCAATTATTATTACGGAAAATGCTTCAAAAGGTGATTATATTGTGAATTTCTAGGCCTTAAGGATTGATTGAAACAGCGTCATACATCACAGAAAAGCAAATTTGCTACTTGCAGATATATATTTTTTTTCATAATTCCATTACTCTGTAGATGGATTATCCCACCATGACAAAAAACGACCAAAACATGTGACAACATTGAACGTGACGGTAATGCTGAAATATACAGTAGAAAATAGAGTCTTGTTCGGTTTCGCTCATCATAATTCCGATTGCGTTGAGTGGGGTTAATTTATGAAATTAATAACGATCATAACAACGGTGTAATGTAACCTGTGATTGTATACGTTAACAACGAATAGACCTAAGAAGTACATCGTCCGATTAAACTCTACACATCTACCTCTGTCTGTTTATGTATAAATGATGACCGCGTGGACATGATACCCATAATAAAAGGTCCGGGAGACAGGATTGTCACTCGGCGAATCTGACGAAAGACGTCAGTGGCTTACAACACAGTCTCGCTATTGTGCTTCTCTTGGTTGTAGTTGAACTATTTACATAAGGACAAGGCATACATTGAAGTCTTGTCCATGTGCAGATTATGTTCAGGAAGGAATAAACACAATTTGTTCACATAATCATATTTCAAGTGAGTGTGTTTGGTTCAACACCGCTTTGAACTGCAGCCCAGTTAAAACGGCGTGTCAGCTTCGTGTGGGTGGAAAGCCCGAAGTGATGCAGGTCTCAGACGTTCACCACTCTTTGAAACCCACGAGCACGGGTATGGTGCTGATGGGCCTAGAAACTTAATCGGTGCGAACCGGGGTTCGAACCCACGATTATAGGTATCCTGTATTCCCAAGGGACGCAACTCTGCAGTGCGAATTGTGGCGCCTTAGACGACTGGGCCACCAGTCCCCATATTTCAAGGGTAAGAAGGGGCGATAGTAACACAACCCAAGTACATTACCTGCCCCCCAAACTGTTCTTGATATGACATATAGATTACACGGAAGGGGTCGAGTGGTGACGATTGCCAGGCAACGGGAAGGTAGAGGATGTGTCATAGGGGAGATTACTCATATGACAGGGAAGTTATCGACGACTTCTGATTTCACTATAACACATTCTAGAAATGTGTGTGTGTGTGTGTGTGTGTGTGATATGTGGTGGTGGTGTGTGTGTGGTGGTGGTGGGGGGGGGGGGGGGGGGGGGGGGGGTGGGGGGGGGGATGGGGGGTGGGGCGATGGGGGCTCGTAGTGTTATCTGATTGGACGGTTATTTATAGCGTCGATTAATCGAACGGAAACTATGGTGGCGAGTCCGAGGTATATATCATATTTGATGGATATATAATACCCTGGATTATCGAGGATGATGGTCAGTAATGTGAATTGTTGTATTACTGTATAATAAAATGTATGTTCATGCGACTGGTCAGTATAGGTCTTCAGCAACCCATGTTTGTCGTAAGAGGCGACCAAAGGGATCGGGTGGTCAGCCTCGCTGAATTGGTTGAAACGTTTCATCGTATCACAATTGCGTGGATCGATGCTCATGATATCAATCACTGGATTGTCTGGTCCAGACTCGATTATTTACAGACCGCAGTCATACAGCTGGAATATTGCCGAGTGCAGGGTTAAACAACAAACAAACACACAAATCATGCGAGTGGTAAGATTTTAGGCTTAAAAATTGTGTGTCAAATACATTATAAGAGATACTGAACGTCACCATTTCATGGAATTTGGCGAATTATAAATGCACTTATTAGTATAAAGGCAAATACTGCACACAATAACTTAAACAACTTGTATGCATATCTGAAATTTTAACTGACACTTTAATTGGAAGAGTGTACATTACACGTGGATTGAAATCATTCATTCGTGAACAAACTACGACTAAGGTTATTCAGTTTCTTTTCTGTTGAATATCCTGTGTGAATATCAGATGTAGTAAACAACAAGCCCGAAGCGATAATAAAGGTGCCGGGCCGCGCGGCAAGAACAATAGACCATTGATGCCAATTAGCGTTTAACGGGAACTTTAGACGCGACGGGACGAGTTGCAATGGGATAAGAAAGACGATTCTAATTTTTTTTTAAAAATCGTGTTTTTATATCCCCATTTGAGAGAAAATGTACTAAACTTTCTCCTTGAACTCGTCATTGAAGTTGTTCACCTTGAACATGTCATTGAAGTTGTTCTCTTTGAAATCGTCATCGAAGTTGTTTTCCTTGAACATGTCATGTCATGTTTAGTGTTTTTTTTGTGTCAGCGTCAAAACATATTGTATGTATGAAGGTAGAACTGTTTAATAATTTACCAGATATTTTACTTCAAATGCACAGATTATGTCAAATTAAATGAATAATGAGTGAGTGAGTATGGTTTTAGCCTCGTGGTAAAAGCTTTCGCTCGTCATGCCGAAGATCCGGGTTCGATTCCCGAGTGTCTTTTGATATCAAATATATCAACGAGTGTATATATAGAGAATCTCACCCGAGTGTCTTTTGATATCAAATATGTCAACGAGTGTATGTGCAGAGAATCTCACCGAGTGTCTTTTGATATCAAATATATCAACGAGTGTCAACACAATGACATCCTGCAAGGCGTTGTAAGCATCATCATGTGTAAAACTAGACAATGTGTGTTGTCAGATGAAGCATCACTTCCAAAAGGATGCACGTCATGAAACGACGTTAATGGACAAAGAAGTGTCCGAATGACTCAAGCTTACCGGATCTGCCAATCGACCCAGGTCAGTCCCTCTTCAAAGAAGACCATGCTGAACACGTGACAGGAACACGCTGGCATGAGGAACAATCCACGTCGTGGTGGTGGCCGTCCCGGGACAACATTTCTGACTGGTCGTAGGTTGCATCCGGTGCGCAATAGCGGGAAGCAAGAGTTGTCTCCCCGTGGAGCCCCGGACATGATTTAGTTAAAATATGACGTCGCATCGGCGTTATTTCAGCCATATAGCGACCCGCGGGTGAGGACAGGTCCTAGTAACCCTACTGCCAATCCCAAGCGTGCGTGCATGTGTGCGTGCGTGCGTGCGTGCGTGCGTGCGTGCGTGAGTATAGCGCTTTTAACAATATTCCAGCAATGTCACGGGGCTTCACACATTGTACCCACATAGGGAATGGAACTTTAGCAACTATGCTATCCCTATAACCTCAGCTGTCTTGGTGGGTGTCATTGAAACACGGATTATACAGTCGCGTTCGGACATGCTGAGTGAGTGAGTGATTTGCGTTTAATGTCTCTGTGGAAGTATTTCCGTTATATCACAATATGATAATTTTGGAGGAATTAATCAAGGTGGATTGAGCAGTCTTTCATATCTTAGACATTTACCAGTGTATGAACGCAATTCAAGGTATGGTGCTGACAACCCAAGGGAGATAATCGGGGCATATTTAGATTCTCACTCGAACAGGCTCCTCTGACAACTATCCCACCTGTGCCATTATAAACTAAACAAATATATAATAAATAAATAATGAAAAAAGTGTCTAAGCTTAGCCCATTAAAATTTAAAAAATATTTACAGTGATTTTCCGGTAAAAGGACGGAGGCAGGAGATAAACGAACTCTCTTAAGTCAAACACCGTTGTGTCGAAGTTGAAGTGACCTGCGTAATTACTTCGAGTTATCCGAGGTTCAACACATCCAAAAATGATGAATAAAGAAGGAACACGCAGGGACAACAGTAAGTTCGACACGACGGTATTTGACTGTACGTGGTATTGACGTTAATCCTGGTTGATCAACAGCAGCATTGTATGATGTTCTTGGGCAAGAGATCTTAAAAAGCGAAGTCCGTATCGGGTGACCCCTGTCGACATGTGGATGCACAATGTGGGCTAGAAATGACTTAGTTACGTAGAGACACGCGGACGTCGTCGGTGATTCGGCACCAGGACAACAGATGTATGCCTTCCTTCTTCAACATCCGTGTAGAAGTGGACCATTTATGAATGTTTGCATGCTCACTCACTCACTCACTCACTCACTCACTCACTCACGCATACCCAACCCGACTCACCAACCCAGCCACCCACTCACGCACTCACTTATATTCCGACCCGTGAAGATTCCGGGGTAGAATAGGTCTTCAGCAACCCATGCTTGCCGTAAAAGGTGACTATGCTTGTCGTAAAAGGCGACTAACGGGATCGGGTGGTCAGGCTCATTGACTTGGTTGAAGCATGTCATCGATCCCAATTGCGTGGATCGATGCTCATGATATCAATCACTGGATTGTCTGGTCCCGACTCGATTATTTTACAGACCGCCGTCATATAGCTGGAATATTGCTGAGTGCGGCGTTAAACAACAAACCAACCAACCAACCAACCACTTATATTCCAAATATGTGTTATTGCTTATGTAATTTCTCATCCAAAACTGGCTCCAATAGGAGATACCGCTTGGGTGAGATCAAGCGATATCTACATATTATTACTTGCCCGTAAAGAGATTACCCGTTTACTGAACATACAAACACTTCTGTATTACACATTGTGTTATACTAAAACGCGTGCTTATGTACTGTCGGAACAAGTTACAAAATATTGAAGCTCTCAACATCCCTTGGCTTATTCAACGACATTGCGCGTGGAGATGATAGATCACTGAGAGGAGCTTTTGAACAAACGATGACCCCAGCAACCTTGTTACTAGGCTGACGTCGCATGGCATTGTTTCGCCGATGGATCTTGCAACAAAATTCCACAAATTACGTCTTGAGGTATTGTGACGTGAGTGTAACCTTAGTCTCTTCGATAACTTCGTGGAACGGACGCCTGAATTCTAAGGGTGGACCGTTGTGTGGTTTTAAATTAATACTTTTCAAATTTTGACGTGTTTGAAGTATTATTATGTTAAACTCAATTGGATTATGCCGTGGTTCGTGCAGGTGTCTTTATATTCATACAAGGCAGTATAATTCTAAAATAATTATACATGGCAAGTAATAAATAAAATACTAAACTCACTCCCGTTTGAAACCAATTTTATGAAACTCGTGAATAGTTGTGGTATCTGACGAGCGGAACTATTCATTCGTTTCATAAAATTGGTATTACACGGGAGCTCGTTAAGTATTCTATATGTAGATATCGTTGCAATAAAAATGCATCACAATGTTTTGCAGACAATTGTGACGTTATTGTTATCGTGACGTCACAATCAAAATCAGCGGCTCTGCCACTGAAGCTGTTAGCAGTACTTTTTGCACTTAAGACACTGTTAGAAGAATGATGTTGGTTGATATAGAGAATCTCACCCGAGTGTCTTTTGAAATCAAATATATCAATACGAGTTGATAAAAGTGGAAAAATTCCGAGGCTTTCCCAGGATTTTTGCCACTTTTATCAACGAGTATTGATATATTTGATATCAAAAGACACGAGGGTGAGATTTTATTTATCATCCAACATCATTCTTCCAACTTCTTCAGTTTGTAGACAGTAATTAGCAGTGTCTTCAGTGTAAAAAGTACTGCAAACAGCTTCAGTAGCAGAGCCATTAGTGATGTCATTTGATTTGACGTCATGGTAACAGTGACGTCACAATGGTCTGCAAAGCATTGTGATGTAATTTCATTGCAGCGATAACTACAGTGTAGATATCACTTGATCTCATCCAAGCGATATCTCCTGTGGGAGCCAGTTTTGGATGATATAAATGAAATCTCACCCTTGTGTCTTTTTTTATATTAAATATATCAACACTCGTTGCAAGCCTCGGAGTTTTTCCACTATTATCAACTTGTGTTGATATATTTGATATCAAAAGACACTCGGGTGAGATTCTCGATATATAAGAGTGTTTACTAGCATTATGATTATTATTATTATAATTATTATTATTCGACCAAAGAAACACAAAATAAGATTTTGTTTCGAACATCTGTGAGTTGAGAAATGTTAATTACAAATCCATTCGTCCGTAAATATACGACGTCGACTTTACAAGACGATTCAAGAGATGGGGGGGGGGGGGGGGGGGGGGGGGGGCGAGGGGGGGGGGGGTGTGTGGGGGTGTGTGGGGGTGTGTGTGGAGGGGTGTGTGTGTGTGTGTGTGTGTGTTTCTTTGATTTACCGTCCGTCTTAACATCATGTCCTGAAAGCCAAAAAAACCCGACGTCATCTGCATAAGCTCGTATACATACAGAGACGTCAGCCGACTGTTTATCTACGTTTTCAACAATCTGACTAGTCTGGGGTAGTTTTATCTTCTTCGCTCGGCTCAAGTGAATTCACAGCTCGGGGCAAAACAGGTAGCTGTCACGTGACCCGTATTTTGACCTGGGGGTCACGTAGTCACATGGCCGGTGTGTATAGTCATCTGTCGGCGAGATACTAGGTCCCAGATGAACGGTGGCACATGTTGGAGATAGCAGGGACAGACATGCATCTACTGAAAGAACTAGTTACTTACGTCCCCACGGGGGTGACAGTGCCGGCACCAGTGTCGCCATCAACGTCGTGAGTACCATTTTAATTCGCTCGCGGTATAAACAGTTTGTACCAGCAATTTAGCCTATTTCGTTCGACCTTACTTAAGATTGTCTATTTTGCTGTGTGTGTGTGTAATTATTATATATATTGTATAACGAGCAGACATGTGGATCGTGGAACAGCACATTTATAAACCGAGCAGACGACACTCAGTTCCTCGACATGCGCAGACGCTAGTAGGGTTTTGAGTTG